>NC_077232.1:184973451-185122997 GCF_027887165.1 Monodelphis domestica | reverse complement strand
TCCATCAGTAATGGGTTTGGAGTACCAGTTTGACCACCAAGTGAATTGCTGATAGGCACTTTGTGGGTTCTCAAAGTGCAAATTTGAAAGAATGAGAGACTAGAAATGCATAGCTATTTGTGAATTTATGTTTTATCTCACTTTACTTGAAAATTTATGAGTAGAGTGACTTAAGGGTGCAGGAGTTGTGTGTTCCAGGGCTTGCCCCTACTGATAACACCCTTGTTGGCGTGAAAGTGCAATGCAAATTATGACAGTTACAACCTTCTGTTTTGTTTAACCTGTCAGTGGATTTCCTGGCTCAGTGCTGAGGGCAATGGTGTGTTCAGCTAGTCCATATTCACCTAAACTTAAAAGGTCAGGTTTCTACAGGCAAGCCTAGTCAAAGCCTAATTGATGAGGAGGGCAGGGAGACAGAATTTACTGTTCTGTTGGCTAGTTTCATATCGTTAGGTTGTCCTGAAAGCATCAGGCAGTCACAGCCCCTTTCATGTAAGTGCTGACCCTAGACAGGAGCTGACAATCAAAGGAGGCAGCCACAGGAACCAGTGCAAGTAGACTATTGATTTTTCAGTTAGGTCTAAGTAGTTTGTAGTATGGGTAATGGGTGACAGAAGCAGGTATGTCATTATCAATGAGTTCCTGAACAGTAGCGACAACCCTCCCTCATATTTCCTTCAGTCCTGACAGTATACATCCAGAGGTGGTCAATAAATCGCCCAACCTTTCACTGACAAGTAGCTTGGAGGTTGGTAGGGGTAGGAGTTGGTTGAGGGGTAGGAGTTATAGAGCTAAACTTCTGTATTTGAACTTGGGGTAGGTATGAGAAAAAGGCAGAATATAATTCAAATCATTAAGATTTGTTAGGTTTCAAACTGGATAATTACATACACCAATGAAAAAATGGAGTGTCATATTAAACTTTTGAATATATCAGCAGCCCTTTCCATAATCAAAAGAAAAATAGAAATGGCCATGTCATATATAAGCATAGTCTTCATGGATAATTAGGTTAGGTTGTTGTGATATAGTCTTGTTTTATTCTGGACTAGCTCTGCATTTAATCAAAGGTATACTTACCACAGAAGTTCAACAATTAGAGATTGCCCTTCAAAATCTATCTTAATTTCTTCTCTCATCTTAAACTTTGTAGCTAGAGATCATTTTAAAAAAGAAAAAACATCCAACTTTGATGGTAAATTTGATGTATTAGCAATTAAGCAGTAACCACTTTGACCCTCAAATCCTTTGTACATTACTTTATGTAGCCCAGAGTAGCAATGAGTGAGGGAAATTTAATGATTATAATTTGATGAATTATGGTTTGATCCTGAATCTAAAATGAGGTGAGGCTTTTTGTTTTGTTTTAAAAGAACCTTTCACATGGCTCATTCATTTTAATAGGGGCATATAGTTTACTTTCACTTAGACACAGAGCATAACAGCTCTTGACATAAAGTGCACATGTTCATGAGAGGTATAAGATAAATTTGAGATGTTTTAAATTTAAACCCAATCCCTAATTTTGTTACATTATTTAAGTAATACAAAGATGTATTTATACCCCAAAGTGGGGCTTTAGACTACCCTGAGATGCTTGCAAAATAACATATGCTTACACTTAAAAAAAAATCTTTAAACAAATTGAAATAAAACAGAAGAGTAAATGTTTTGAAAAACTTCCTTAAATAACTCATTCCTTTGGTATCTTGTTTTACACTGATATTATACAGAGCAAGATTCTAAGGCAACAGCCCTGTCTTGCTGCTGAATGTCCTGCATGGCCAAATGAATCATTTCCATTTGTCTCCTGCAACTAAAAATTATTTTCTTTGTTTGACTTAACTACAAAGTAGGTTGACACACACTGAAAGGATTGATGTTTAAATATTTTCTTAAGGTTGCAGTGAAATGTCTGGGCCAAATACTCTCTTCCTTATTTTACAAAAGAGATTACAAAAAAAAAAAAGAAAAACTAAGCCAGATAAAGTAAACTGATACTGAAGTGTTGTTGTTTTAGAGTTGCCAAAGCTTAGGAATTACATAGGTTAATATATTTAATGGAAAATCTTGTTCATTTAACTTGAATCTGTTAAGTTTGGTGGCAAACAAGTTGTTTGGAATTGGGTACAATTCATAGACATGGATATTTTTTCTCTTGTCATGAGTTGCCATTTACTGCATCTGTGTTTTTCTGTTTGACTAGATAAAAGATCCAGCTGAGCAGTTGGAATCTTTTTATCTTTGGTTACATTACAGGTACAGCCTCTTTTGCTGCATTTGCAATGTCTTGCTGGCATGCTATGTTATTTCAGGACTGTAAAAAAAAAAGAGCTTCAGAAAGGGGGGACAAATTAAATTTTCATGAAAGAAAATCCTAATCAGCAGTGACAGTGTAAGAGAAAGATGATTGCCACTTGGTCATTGTGGAGAGGCACTTAGATTTGGTGTCAGTGCTTCTGTTAATGATGACTAATGTCTTTCTTGGTGCAAGTGCATGCTCAAACATACTGCTACAGCCTGGAGAGAGACTGGAGCCATAGGCACCAATAAGCAAAAGCATTAGGTGTCCTAAAACAAAGCTTTGTGAATATAATATAATACTGAGCCCAAGTATGAGAAAGATAAATATATAGGATATTAAACTCTTTCATTTCCAGTGAGGTAGGGGGCAGGGTATGACAGGGGAGAGACTTGTACATAGCTATATTAAATATCACAAGGAATCGCTACATAACCATAACTCACTTTGGTGCATGAATTGAAAGGAAATAATTTTAATTCTGGACATGTACATGAGTCACAGAAACCCATGTGTTAAGTAAACATTTAATCTCATGTTAATGAAACTTTGAAAAAATCCTGTTTCAGTGTATCATTTTAATATTATTTGGCTTTATTTTGAATTTATCCTATCTTTTAGAGTATGTTAGTTTTAAGTTTGGATTTAGCTAATACATATATTAGCTTAACAAAAAATAGAGGAAGAAGAAGAGGGTGGCACGTGTCATTTCTTTAGCTTTTCCCAAAAGTGAGACCTTTCAGAAGGGCATTTGCAATGCTTGTCATATTTTTTCATATACATCTTATTGGCCTGACAGGTCTCCAGGACCATGAGAACACAGATGTCATTGCATTCAGACAACACTAATTACTCTGGGATTTTTGCAGCCTCAGTGCTTGCATGTAACTGTCGATTATGACTGTTCATGTGGTCTACAGTGAGGACATATTGCACATGCAAATAGTGAGACAGGCCCTATTGTTTCTCTAAATGAAGTGGGAGAAAAAATCCTTAATGTATCAGTTTCATGATGTTTTACCTTCAAACCATGTTTTGGCAGCATTTTCTTTAAAAAAAGAAACCTGCTATTCTTTGGCGATCATCGAAATCTATTACCCATCTGTTCTGTAGCCTTCCTGAGCAATCCTCTGTTATCACT
Organism: Monodelphis domestica; assembly: GCF_027887165.1. NCBI lineage: Eukaryota > Metazoa > Chordata > Mammalia > Didelphimorphia > Didelphidae > Monodelphis > Monodelphis domestica. Next base: position 185,119,554 of record NC_077232.1, on the reverse strand, counting down.
TTCCTTTCTGGCTGCCTACATGGTTTCCTAATGTGGAGTATTGTTTTTTGAAAGAAGTACTATTTGTGGTATGACTCTTTTGAAAGTGACAATTAAAACCAATAAATATGTTTGGTGTGTTATGGTGTGTAATTTCATGTTTAATGAGAAACTGTAGGAAATATAATTAGTGACTCTTTAAGTAAGTGCATGATCTGCTTTTAATATAGGCCAATTCCTTTGTTTAATTTTCCCCCCAATACATGGATTTTGGTCTCAGATTTTTAAGGTAGTTTATTTTTAAATGAAAGGTCAAATGATGGTCATGTGCCTTTTCTAGATGTACAAGATGAAGACCAAGTTCATGTTTGATTAGAAGCATAACCTCTGTTAATCACCGATTGGAAAAATAAGACTCCAATAATGGGACGTTACATGCTGATGAAGCAGAAATTGAAGCAGCTTTATCAAAGATGTATGATGAGATAAAACTGCAGTCTCTGCTGTACAGTTATAGTAATTATGACTAATGAACCGTCCAGTCTGGATGAAATGGCATGCCCACAGGGACTGTGTCCAATCAGTTGTGACTTATGCAAGCTGAACAAACCATTGATGGTATTCTGGATCCTCTATTATAATAAGAACTATTTTCTTTGTCATTAATATCACATTGGTAGGACACATTTTGAAGCAATTTGAAAGTAGCCAAGTTTTGTTAAATATTGAATAGATGTGGTATTTGTTCTTTCCTTTTCCATGTTCACATAGCGATCTACTTAAACAAGTAGTTAGAAGATTAATGTATTTTGTTTTCTCTTTGGGTCTTCTTTCCTTATCTTATAATCTCTGTTTCTCTCATCTTTTTGCTACTATGTATCTTTCCTGTCATTACCTTCTCTGTATGCCATAGGCTGTCACAAACTGTTTGCAGACTCAGGGATATTTGTTGTTTTATTATGGTGAGACTTCCTATTCACTGTGGATTGTTATTAGGTAGAGGTGGGGATTTTATACTTGGAAAGTTTTGGAAGTAGTGAACTATAGTTTTTACACCCAGTTTCAGAACCATTTCTATTCTGCCTTTTATTCATCCCATCCTCTTGGATGAAAAATTCAATTTTTGCTGTTTTAATATCTGGATTTTACTGGATATTAATTACTGGATATTAATATCTAGATATAACTAGACTGGTTCAATGTCTGGGGAATCATGGCTGGGCCTAGACCAGTAGTGGTCATGTTTTCATTTTCATACAGATTCCAGATTCCTTGCATACCTTTTGATCCAGCAAAACCACTACCCCAAGAAGATAAAAAGGAAGGGGGGGGTGGTGGTGGAAGAACCAGCTTGTAAAAAAGTGTTTATAGCTGAGCTTTTTGTGTTGGCAAAGAATTGGAAACTAAAGGGATGGCCCTCAATTGGGGAATGGCCAAACAAATTGTGGTATATGTTGGTGATGAAATAGTATTGTGCTATAAAGAATGATGAACAGGATGATTTCAGAAAGAGCTGGAGAGAGACCTACATGAACTGATGCAGAGTGAAATAAGCAAAAACCAGGAGATCATTATACACAGTAATTGAAATATTTTGGGATGATCAAATGTGATAGACTTTTTCTTCTTTCAGTAATACAATGATCCAAGACAATTCTGAGGGACTTATGAAAAAGAATGCTATTCATCTCTAGAGAAAGAATTGTTGGAGTCAGAATACAGATGAAAGCATATGATTTATCATTTATTCATTTGGGCATATGATATGGGATTTTGATTTTATAAGATTATTCACTTACAAAAATGAATAATATGGAAATATGTATTGCATGATAATAGATGTATAATCCAGATTAAATTGCTTGTCAACTCTGGGAAGGGGGAAGGAAAAAAAGTGGGACAACATAAATCATATAACTTTGGAAAATTTATGTGGAAATTTGTGATTAAAATAAAATAAAGATAAAACAGAAAAAAAACAGATTCCAAATTCCTTTGATTCTGCTGAGTGACTTTTTGAGTTAAAAGTCAAGCTTGAATATTTTGATATAATATGAAAACTATATCCATCTGATATAGTTTTACATATATATAAATAATATGTGTATAATTTTATATTTATACATATATATATACATTTATATTTTGTAAGTAAAAATTAAAAACATTTCATTTTTATTTCCACATCAAAATGTACATGAGAATTGGTAGCTACTTGAAAAATGTTTCTTTTTTTAATTAAAAAAATATTTTTCCATGTTTACATGATACATTTTCTTTTCCTCCACTCTTCTCTCCTCCCTCCCAGAGCCGACAAGTGATTCCATTAGGTTATACAAATGTTATAATTTAAGAAAATTTCCAAAAGTATACTTTTATAGCTCTAGAAACAGTTGGAAAACTTAATATTATTGTCTTATAAAAGTAGCAATGTAATTGTTGACAATTTAGTTGACTCTCATCAGTCCAAAATGTATTTATTTTTCAAATAAAAATGCTAAACTAAATGGTGAAACTTGTCTGCATGATCCTAAGTTAGTCATAACCTCTGCTTCAGTTTCCCAAACGGGAAATCATAATAACACCTACTTTCCAGAGCTCTTATGAGGATAGAATGAGATAACTGTAAAGGGAAGAGGAGAACCATTTATAAAGTGCCAATTATTTTCCAGGCACTGTTCTAAGGCATTTTCTTGTTTGTATTTGTTGCCTTCTCCACTGAACTCTATACAAGGTTAGATATACTCAGATTTACCCCTTGTGCTCATATTTTATAGCACTTTTTTTCATTCATAAATTTTATAAGTGCTATATTCTTAGATGAATAAGACATTGTTTGTGCCCTTGGGGACTAAAAAAGCCCTTTATGTTTGGGTAGTTTATCCATTTGAATAGTGTTATGATAAGCCAGTAGAGAATATCTAAGAAAAGAGGGTAGCAAATTCTATAAAGAAGGACATTGGGTTTGGTGATACAGAGATCATTGCTAATCTTGGTTAGAATCATTTCAGTTGAGTCCTAAGGTTGGAAACCAGACAGCAAAAAGTTGAGAAGTGAAAGGAGAAGAAGAAGATACAATGAATGTCAGACACTTTTTGTAGATGTTTGGTTGTGAAAGCAAATAGAGGTAAGGCAATAGTCGAATGATTTTTTAAAAGACTAATAAAACCTGTGTTAGTGTATAGGAAACTGGGAATGACTTAAGGAAGGAGAGTTTGAAGATCATTATTTAACTCCAGATTGGCCAGGAGGGGGTGACACCAGTGTTACAATTTAATTTGAGCTTCTTGTGACCTAAGAAAAATGAAGCACTTTCTCTTCCTTGGAGACTGGAGAAAGAAAGTTTGTGCCAAAGGGTCTTGAGACTATGTAGAGTTGGAAGAAGAGTGAATTTAAAAGTAATTAAATTAAAAGTAATGCCCTTTATTCTCTCAGTTAAGGAGGGAGAAAGGTTTTCTGCAAACAGGGAACAAAGGGTGTTGTGGGAAGAGTTAGGGGGTATAGAGAAGATTTTGAACCTCTTCTGGGAAGTAGAATAGCAAACCAATTGAAGAGGAATACAAGGATAGGCTTGCTGTAGTAAGAGCCTCACTGATTAGATAACATATATGTCCAGTAAACTTCAGTATGGTCATATAATTTTTCTCTAGTATTTTTCAGCAATTTAGGAATAAGAGAGGAGAAGGGGAATTAATTAATTAGCAAGCATGTATTCAGAGCCTTCTTTGTGCCAGGTATCTTTCCAAATGTAGGAGGTTGGATTCCTCACCCTTCACCCTCTGCAAGTTAGACTGATTTTTCTTTAAAAGAAATAAGGATATTCTTTGAGAATTGATTGGTTTAGGGGATTAAGGGCTCAGTGTATAGGTGTCACTTCCTTATTACTTCAGTATGGAGCACCCATGAACAATGCCAAGAACAAGCAGTTAATTGATGAAAATCTACTGAGTCCTTTTCATCCACCTTTGGTGTCTCTCTGGTGTTCCTCTCATCTATGGTTCCAAAAAAATGTAGCATGAACAAGTCACACTCTGGTAAAAATGGTCCTGACTAATGGGCTAAACCAGGGCCTCAAACTGTCAGTGTCTACTCCAAGCATGTGAAGACTTCTCCTGGTGGAAGGGGCCAATGAGAACAGTTTGTTCCAATGGCCATGAAGTTGGTTGAAGCAATTGCTGTAGACTGCCTAGAGCTGGAGCAAACATTGAAGACACTAAGGTCACTCACTATATCCTGGGCCAGCACCAGTCATCCTGTCTTTTGTCTGGCTACTGGACTTTGATTATTCTGGAAGAGAGAGTAAAGCTGAAGACTGTAACTCTGCCTCACTTCAGTCTAATTTATGTGCAAGTCAAAACATCACTCTGTGATGTCATTGATCTTCAAAAAAACGAGGGACAGACAACAGGAGCTAAAGTGAGATTGTTCATTCAGTTCTGCTCTTATAATTGATTATACCTATGTAGGTATCTGTAGCTCCCTGTTAGAATGTAAGTTCTTTGAGATCCAGGTGTCTCTGTCCCTCCCCTTCATCTCTATCCCCTTCTTCATATTCAGCATTTAGCACAAGAAATGGCAGAAAGTAAGAACTTAATAATTGCTTTGTTGATTGATTTAGTAAGTTTCCAGCAGACATTTGATGAAGCCAGACAGGCTGACTGGATTATTGACTACCTTTCTTTTTCAAACTAAAAGGTATCTTGTCTACCAGTCAAATCTCTGGCTAACTGTTAAATTTAGCTTGTTGAAAATATCTTAAAATGAAACAAAAAGCTTAGTCAAGAGAATAGTTACCAACAATAACTTATGAATGAAGTAAGCACACAAATTTCCAAAAGAGACTGAATATTTCATAATATTTATAACAGATTATGTAGTCATGTTAGGATTAAGTTGGATGATACTGATAGGGACTTGTCTTTTCTATCAGTTTCCCTTTTAACTGTATTATATGATAATTTGGCAATCCATATTCAAAGTTACAAGCAAAAATGAAATTTCAAAAGATGTAAAATACTTTGAAAAACCAGTAAAAACACTAACCAGTAACTTATTTTAATTTGAATGTTAGAAAAAATCTTGAGATAATTGCTGAAACTAAAGCCACTCTGTATAGCAAACTAGTGCAAAACCATTCAGAATTTAAACTTCTTTTAATGATTGGAAGCCATTGTCTTTTTCTCCCCTAAAGTGAAAATGCAATTGATGTAGGCAGTGCTTACATAAAGTCACAATCTTTTGTGGTTCATTATGACTCTTTAAACAAAAACAAAAACCGTGATGTTATTCTAGAAGTTTGCCAAATATGACAAACCCCCAAAAAAGAACAGGAAATTTCAATTTTCATTTAGATCTCTGCATTTAAATAGATGTCCATGTTATGCCATTTCTTAAGTGTAGAAAATTGTTCTGAGTTTATTTAGTGTATTTTGTTATGTACTTATTCAATTAAAATTATATCTTTTTATAGGCAATTCTATACTTAGGACTTCAAGATTTTGGCTATTCAGAAAGAACCAATACATGATTATAAAATTTTTTTATGGCCAATGCTGCTTAAGTGATACAAGAAAGTCTTTGTGTGACATTGAATAATTAAATGCTGCAGCATATGAAGTCTTTTTTTCTAAAAAGTTTTACATGATTTTTAATGTCCCTTATAGCTATAAGTCTAAAATTCCTTTCACTTGTCAGTGTGGATATTTCCTCTAGTTCCTCAGTCACAGACTATATTTTCAGCTGTCCAATATATTTGAGAGCTTACCTCTAGATTTCTTGATATAGGGTGGATACATTAAGGTAAAATGACCAAAGCACTTGGGGAAAAAACATCGTTTTGGAAGGAATTTTAAATTTATTTATTTTTGTCTTGTTTTACAGATGAGAAAACTAAGATCAAAAGTCACAATGGCGCTCTTTGCTATTTCCTATACACAAGATTTTTTCATTCATTTCTGTGCCTTTGCACAAACTATTTCCCAGCCTCTGTATCTCTCTCTGTCTCTGTCTCTCCCTCCTCTTCTCCCTCCTCTTCTCCCTCCCTCCCTCCCTCCCTTCCTCTCTCCAGATCAATAATTCAAATATGTGTTTGAGAGGCCCTTCCCCATCCACCCTAGTTGTTAGGGATTCCCAGTCATCCTCAATTAATTTGCATTTACTTTGTGTACATGTGTATGTATACATATATTCACACATGTACATATTGTTGTTATTTTGTATAAATTTCTCTCTGTGTGTTTTCCCTTATTCCCCAAGGAGAATATGAACTCCTTGAAAATGAGATTCTTCATTTTTTACTTTGAATATAGAATACCTAGTACAGTTCTAGTTGAATTAAATTTCATATTTATTCTTCTTAATAAGAAAAAACTTGCATTCACATACAGTAGACGCACCCATTTTACATATAGACAAATGAAATTCTAATTAGGAACTACCACATCAGTTCAATAAAGTAGGTCCCTCAAGTACCTTTAATAAGAAGCGCCTTTTATTCCCAGAGAAGACAGTTGTATTGTGCCACAGTTAAGCATTTCTCCTTTCCCCCTATTTTACATTGAAGCGAAATACTTCTCTGATTTCTATGAAAACTTAATGAATTACACTTGACATACCTACTATCTTTGGTAAAGTGACTCTGTACTGTTATTATGATATTGATCTTGTTATTGGATATTGATCTTTATGGCCAGTTGATATTGGTAGGTTTGCACTGGTAGGGTCACCTGATGATAGAGGGTATATGAAGCTGCTGGACATCGTTTAATCTAACACCTATTCACTATCAGGAGAAGCATGGGGTGGGGTGGGGGGGGCATCTGGGTAGCTCAGTGAATTGAGAGCCAGGCCTAGAGATGCCTTCTTCTGCCTTCGAACTAATACATAGTATTGATTCCAAGATGGAAGGTAAGGGCTTAAACTAACTAACTAAATAAATAAATAAATAGGAGAAGCATGGACAGGAAAAGGAGGTAGAAATAAAATAGGAAAGCTCTTACCCCAACTCTTAAGATTTCTAACTATCCCCCAAACCCAACTGTTCTGCAAGGGATTTCTTCATGTCTGATGAGATCAGACCTAACTTAGCTTGCTCTCTATCTAAAGATATATCTAACTTAGTAAGCTATTCTAGTATATAAACTGCAAATATTCTTAACCTCCTTAAAATATAAATCAAAAGTAACAAGTTGTCTTCTCTAACTGACCAATGTGGCACTTCAGAAATCAAAATGCTTCCTCTGACTCTTCACAGCTTAGATTCAGAACTCATGCTGTTCAGTGAGAGCAAACAGCGCCCCCTACTAGGCAGTTGCTTCTCCCTTAAAGAAGAACAACTCTGACAACAAACAAAACTCTTCCCACCTTCACAGATGTTCTTATAAGGTTTCAAAGTTAAGTTTAACCAAAGTCTCTAACTGATATTATCCAGAGAAAAGTCACCAACTACCACTCCAGACAGTCAGTTTCCCGAGAGTGACCAGAATCCTCTAACTCTCTTCCCAGCATGCTAATCTTCCTTAAAGTGACCACTGTGATTTTTCCCTGGCTAGGCAAGGAAAACAGAAGAATCCTTTCTCTGGTATTTCTCTCTGTATTCTAATTATACTGTATAACTAATTAAACCTTACAGTGGGGATTTATGACAAACATTTTGATTACCCTTGCAAAGAAATTTTTGCTACTGGAAATTCAAGAGGAATCTAAAGTCTTTTTAAGTATTTGCAACTTTTTAACAGAAAGCCTCAGAATCACAACTATTTATAGAGTCACTTTGCCACATTTGAATACTGCTGGTGCAACTCTTGATTTTTCTTATTATTGTGCATCAATGCATAATCTACCATATGACATATTTAATGATTATAACAGCCAATATTTATTATCACTTATTAGATAATAATTAGCATTACATGATGCTTAATTTGCAAAACATTTTAAAATCAAATTTTAAATTAAATTTAAAAAAATATTCTCTCTACATTTATAGCAACACAGATGATAGTTGATGTTATTATCTTTATTTTAGTGATGCGGAAACTGAGGCAAATGAGGTTAAGTGACTTGATCAAAGTTTGGACAGCTGGTAAGAGTCTGAAGCTGGATTTGAACTAAGTCCTTCCTACCTTTGTGGGCTATTTACTTGGTTAGTCCAAACTTTTGCCTGAGCACTGTGTTATCAGGAAGATACTATAGCCCTTTCTTTGAACAGTTGAAGATAGTATTTGTAGAGTGCTTAGCATAGCATAGTCTTGTAGTAGGTGCTTAATAAATGTTTGCTGCATTCCCTCTTCTCTCCATGTGAGAAAATGGGTGACTAAGGTACTTCTACTTAGCTACTGCTAACTGCCATTTGTCTTTAAGCTCATTTTAGGGTTTTATGTAGCTCCCAGATTTTTATGAATGATGTTTTTCTTCACCTACCCTCAGATCTTAAGGCTACTTTTTAAAGAGAAGGTTTTAAGTTACTGACAAAGAAATATATGGCACTAATGGTGGTTGTGGTGGTGGAAGGCTGAGGCTAAAGGGATGGAGAAATCAGCAGCTGAGCTTATCACAAAGGTTTTCAAATGTCCATGATCTGAAAAGAAGGGTGAACAACTGCTGCCTAATTTTGGTCTCATCCCATGACCCAGAGATTCCCTAGCATTTCAAGTAACCATGTAATGTGATCAAAAACCACATCTCTATGGTTTATTACTTCAGGATAAAATTGACCATCAGTCCATTTCAATTAACTTCATTTAATATTAATTTATCAGAACTTTTCTTTAAGCTGTTCACTATTCCAAAACACCGGGCATGTTAAATAAATCCAACAATACATTTTTATAAGTAGTTATGTTTTTAAATTTAAGATTCCATGCTTGAACTTAATTGCATGATTTTATATGCTGAATTCAAATGTTTCATTAGTTGATTACTAATATTTATATTTGAGATTTTAATTCATTTTCTCTTACCCAGTTTTATACCAGTTGACAATGAAGTTAATTGGGCTATAGGTTTTTAACCATTTCTCTTTTTCCAGACATCTTTCATTGTTGAATCAAAATTCTACGTTAAGCAAGTCTCAGTTTGTGAGAAAGGGAATGAGGTGATATGCAACTTGATTACATTTAGAATTTCTTTTCATGTTTGCTACTTATGCAAAGAACTAAATATCTTCTGTAGCTTCAGTTCCACTAGAGATCATTCAGAGGATAGGAAATATCCTGTGATACTGGTAAAGATGGGTGGGACCACAACAAGTATGGAATTTAGGGTATTATTAGGTTTTATTCCAGATGAGGAAACTGAGGCAGATAGCAATAAGCATCCCAGGCAAAATTCAAATCCAGATCTTCTTAACTCCAAGTCTAGTTGGGCCACTTAGCTGGCTTTTTAAAAAAGTATTTGCGGGCTGCAGAGATTGCTGTGAAGCCAGAAAATATTATATAGCTGGTTGGGAATTTAGTGGAGAAAAACATGCTTCTTAAAAGTTTCCCAAAAAATAATATAAAGGAAAATTAGAATTGAATAAATATGAATGCAAATAAATGCTGGCCAGTCCAAAGCCTTTCCTTTTCCTTTCTGAAAAAAAAAATCAAATTAATCAAATTCCCTCAAGAAGAGAATAGGGTCTGTATATCATTCTATCTTTGGAAACCCCAGGATCTATCACAGATTTCTGCATATAGTAGACAATTAATCAATGCAGCTTGAATTGGAATCCATTTGAGTTTTTATGCATGTATAGTTGTTTGGTATGAAATCAATGGAAGGCATGTAAATCTATGTTTAATTTTTCTCCTGAACATAGTTTTGATTTTAGTTTTAAAAAATACTCCTGGAAAACTATGTATGGAAGCAATTTTTTTGTCTTTGCTTTATTTCTTTTATTCTTTCTTGTTTGTGAGCTAAAGTAACATTTGTGACTCATTATTAAACTTTGAAGTAAAATTTTATTCCAATTTTAGTTTTGATAGGCTATTTATATTGTGCTGTAAAGTCTATTTAGAAAGCTACCTGTTTAAGGAAACAATTCATTTGTGTCCAAGAGTTGATGAGTTCAGTAGAGCCACCTTTTAATCCTTGATTCCCTGTGGATTTTCTTTCACAATACCTTTCTCCTTTAAGTCCCTAAAACTACAGTCCTTTTGAGTGAATAGGGGCTATTTTATACACCACCCTGCTCCCAATCCAATTAAAGGCTCAATAATAGATGGATTAGGGAAAGTTTACTTCTTAGCTGAAGTAAAGCTTTGGAAAAATAGTACCCTGATAGCAAGAGGCAATGTGAGGGAAAGCGGAGAAAATTAAGGAGATAATGGTCAGTAATCTTAACTTGTCTGATGTTTGCGCTGTTCACAATATATCGGACTTTTAGAATAAGAAGAACAATGATTCAGATTCTTTAACCATTTTGTTGCTGGAGTTTGGCTGTCTCTTCAATTTTCTTCACTTTTGCTTTTGTTATCTGCATCTTGCACAAATGCATCTAATCCTTCACTTCAAGTGTCTGTGTATTTTGTCGCAGTTTCTTTTTTCCTTTTTATGTGGAACTGGTGGTATTGGGAGGAGGTGGGATGGAAAAGTTAATCTGGATAACAATCAACTTGCTTCATAAAAATAACTAAATATTAACATGCCAGAGCATATCACAGCTATTCCTATTCTCATTACCTTTTTATGTTAGGCCCATAGATAGTCTTTGCTTAGTTTAACTGAATGGACATTGTTCCAAATAAGTTTTTTTAAATAGGACTTTTGGAACTGGTTTTGAAGCTTAGTTTTTTGAGTATTTGAAGGCAACATCACTTCTTTCATGGTAAATACAAATACATATGAAGGTTTTTTTATGAGAAAATTTTTTCTTTATCAAGCCAAAGCAAAAGTTTTGATATGGTCTTTATTAGGGCTGTAAAACTAAACAGCTCCCCTCTTCATCTCCCATACCTTTATGTTTTTATATCACTCATCTCTCTTGGAAGTTCCAGTTATTGCTTCAGGCTGCTAAAAATAAACTTGAAGTCTACTTTTTCAATACCTGCAAAATACCTTGACCTCAGTGACTACTTTCATCAAGTATTAAAACTGTACTTCTTAATAATGCTTACCTTTGTGGAAAAGGAGCAGTTTCTTTGTATTCTCAAACCATTTTGGGGGCAGTTAAATTAAGCCTTCCCTATTTTGTAAAACAACTAATAGTCATTACTTTCGACTATTTTGCCTACCTTATTATTGTGAAAGTCTCTACATAGCTTTTCTCTTCTTTTCCTAGGGTAGTGGATTCTGGTGTCCCTAAATGTTTAATGAGCCCCTGTGTTAAAAGGCTTCACTTTTCTTCCAATTAACCCCAAGACCACTCTGGCATTTTTGTAAATCCACAGAAGTATTTTGAGAGAGGCCTAAAGGGTAAGCTGCAGGCAGGCTGTGAAAAATGTAAAAAGACTAACCTGCTAACAAACCCTGTGCAATAGGACAAAGAGAGTTTAATCCGTATTATGGTAAATGCAGGCTTAATGTCCCAAAAGGGCTTTGAGGAATGGAACAAAACAAAGAAGGGGCAGCACTAATAAAAATCCAGTGCTTTTATTTTTATACACAAAATTGTTGCAAAAGAAAAACTGATAATAGCATTAAGAAAAGGTTTGAATAGTGGTTTTAAATATGATACTAAACACTGTAATTGTTCATCAATTGAATGCAGTTTGTTGTACATAAAGAAGCCAAAAGCAACATGTGCAGTTTGATCAAGTTAATGTTGCTAAAGAAAGCTCAATCTGAATAGTGTGATTTTAATGCTTTAGGTCTCAATTTTTTTTTAAATTTAATATATTGCCCCACTTACAGAACCCTTTCTTGTATCAAAGAATATCTAAACAAAACCAACATATACAGTAACCATCATGCCCATAATCTCCCACTTGATGTCCAAGAGGAGGGAAGAATGTTTAATCTATTTGACCTGAAGAATAAAGATGCCATTAATTTTTTTTACATGTCTACCCAGAGTAATTACATATAATATTCCACTTATGTATGCTTTCTTCACCATTTACAACTTTACAGAGATCTTTCTATGTTTTTATCTTGAATTACTTATATTTATTTTTTCCCAAGACCATCAATATTCCATTTCTATTGTATATCACAATTTGTTGATCCATTTCTTAATCAATGGGTGTCACAAAAAGTGCAATCTCCAAAAAGACCTATTATGAATATATGAGACCATTCGTTTTGTCTTTGACCTTCTTTAGGAATATACCTATTTGTAGCATAGCTGAGTCAAAGGTTATGAACAGTTTAGTGAGTTTTATTGCAAAATTCTAGATTGTTTTCCAGAACAGTTGGACCAATCTATCCATTCCAGTGACAGTGTAGTAACATTCTTATCTTCCCATATATCCTCTTCAATATTTATTTTTTCTGTATCTTTACCAATTTAATGAATGTGAGATGAAATGTTATAATCTTTTTAGTTTTCATTTTTTAAAGAGTTGAGCCATTTTCATGTATTTCTTTTCTTTTAAAAAAACTATATTCATGCTTGAGATTCCTTCTGCTTTCAGAAAGGCTATACCAAATATTGGAATTCTGATAATGTTAATTTTTATAGATCTCAACAGAAGATGCATAGAAAATTAGAATGCTTTTTACATTGAATTTGCATTTTTCTTATTAAATTAATTTTAGACATGGTTCTAAGAATTTCATGAGACTACTAAGAATTTTGTTTTCATTTCTTTAGCAGATATCAGATATATATGGCTGTCTTTGCATAGATTCAAAAAGAACATCTAGTGAAAATTTTGTTTAAATGAAATAATTTTAGCACTAGATGGTTGGCCTCAACCATGATTACATCTTAGAATAATAATGCAACCCATGAATTATTTGATAAGTATGCAGATACATAATGTGAAAGGCAAATTATAAATGACAAATGTATATAGTTGGTTTGTAATTGCATAAAAGTTCCTATGATTTTGGAATTGTATTTTGAATATCAGCTTTTTTAAACTGTGCTTATTTAATTATAGAAAATGTTTCATTTAGGCTACATGCAGAAAATTTTCTCATTATGTTAGGGAATATTGTGTTAATAAAATTACTAAAATATCAGGAAAATTCACTGTATTTTTTGTCTTTAATTTTGTGTGAAAATCTATGCTTTATTGAATCATAAAAGAAATTATAATAGTGGGTCTAGGAATTCTAGTTGTTAAAAACCAGTATGTATGACTGATGTGTTTTCCATGTTTTCATATATGTATACAGAATGAGAGAACATAAAAATATTCTTTTAAAGATAATTCATTTGATGCCTTTAAATATTAACCCCTATTGAAAACTTTTAAAATGATTTGACTTATAGGTAACTTTTCAGGAACTCATTTCTTATGGCACTAAGAGGTACTTTTAAAGGCAGCTATGTGACTCAGCCACTAAGACTCTGGGTCTGTAATCATGGACATCTAATTCAAACTAGGCCTCAAACATTAACTTTGTGATTCTGGGCAAGCCACTTAACTTCAGTTTGCTTCAGTTCCTTCAACTGTAAAATGGGAGTGGTAATAGGACCTACCTCATGGGATGGTTATGAGATTCATAGGAAATAATATTTGTAAAATTACTACCACATTAGCTGGCTAATAATATATGCATAAAGAACACTTGTTTATTTCCCCTTATATAAACATTCTTTTAAAAAGTGTTGGGTGTTTTTTTGTTTGTTTGTTTGTTTGTTTGCTATGTTCTCATAATGTGATAACAGCTCTTGCTTTTTTCCCCATTCTCTCAGTTTTGTTTTGGGCCTATCTTTGTTATTGAAATGTGTGTCTTGGAAGTAACAGATTTTAGGGGTTTATTTTCTTATGCATTCTCACTCTTTTTCATTTTATTGAATTAGGCAATCTAATCACATTTAAAGTTAGTTATATGAGTTTAGTTTTTATTTTCCTCCATTTGTCTCTAAAATTGTATACTTTTTCAAGTTAAGATTTTTAGTTGTTTTTTTTTTTTAATGTATCCTGTTCATTTATTTTGCTTTAATATTTCTTTAAGGTAGTCTTATTACTGAATCTCTTCTCTTTACCCCTTATTCCCTCTCCTCCCCCCCCCCCCCCCTTCTCTTTAGGATTTTGTTTATTGGTTGCTTTTTCTCTCCTTTTATCTGTTTATTTCTTTGAAGGCAAATAGATTCTCCCTCCTCTTCACCTTTAGCTAGTTTGGCTAATTAGTTTTTTTTTTCCCATTTTTTGCAATCCTTTCCAAAAGGGATTTTTCTGATACTTTTCATTATTCAAATTCTTTATCTGAATCATCAGTCTTAAGATTCATAACTGTAACAGTTAAAATTTAGGGGAGATGGGGAGACTGAGGCAGGTAGAAATTAGTTTCTCTCTACAAGGAGTATTATATTTTTTAGAGGTTTATTAAAGGTTAAAGATTAAAGAATATACAAGTAAGAAACATGTGCCTAGGCCAGAGGCCTAGACAAAATAACCTCACATCACGCAAGAGACAGCCTGCTCCAAAACGGAAGTCCAAAAAGAGTCCCCCCCTCTCAAAAGCCTTTGAATCAGCTTAAATACCTTCTCGATCTCGGCCCAGGTGAGATTACAAGGCATTCTGGGGAAGTGGAGCAAAGGCTTGTGGGGATTGTAGTCCTGTATTCGAGTCTATTTTTTACATAACCCATATAATTATTTAATCTATCTCCCTTCTCTGTATTCTTCCTTTATTCAAAGTTTCTAATTTATTTTAAGTTTTTTCCTCTTAGTCCTTTTTGCCACTTCAGTGTAGGGCAGTGATGGCTAACCATTTAGAGATGGAATGCCAGGCCCCACCCCTACCCCACTCCCCAGTGACCATGTGCTGGGCATGCCCTACCTTTTCTCTACCCACTCACCCTCAACCCCCCCCCCTCCCTCCATACACAGGGTAGGGAGGAAGTACCCCTATTGAGCTGCTGGCCAGAGGGGAGAGCGAAATAAGGAATGTCCTCAGACATGGTGGAGAAGGGGAAGTGAGCAGCTCTGCCTGAGTCCCTCTGCCTTTCTAGTAATAAAGGGCCACATGCCCACGGAGAGCAATCTATGTACCATCTTTGGCACCCATGCCATAGGTTTGCCATCACTGTTGTAGGGCTTGTCCAGTAGATTCCCCTTTCCCACTGTGCCTCAATCCCAAAGGAATACTAATTATTTCAGGTATCAGAAGGGCATATCTCATGATGTGCTGATTCTACTCCCATACTCTGATTTTGTAGCCCATCACTGCTATATACACTATTAGAATTAAGCCATAGGGCTAATGAGGACCATTTGGGGTAATTGGGATCTTAGCAACTAAGGACAGGGTAAAGAATAGTAGGTAAGGTTTCTTTAAGGCCACACAGAATCTGGTTAGTCAGAGGGAGTTGGGGATTTTCTAACTGCCAGTGACTCCTGGAAGTTTTTCCCTGGGAGTGCTTTTGTTTCTATTCCTTGGAACACTGAAAAAAACCAGTGACAAGTGAAGGAGGTGAACAGGTTAGAGTTTCTGGAATAAGTTTGTGGGGGAAATCAACAGAAAAGAAAAAGAGAGAGACTGGTTTTTCCTTTGTGCGGCTTCTGAGAGGGCTAAGCCATTTTGATGTGAAGGGCTGGCAGTGGGCAGAGAGAGTGTGAATAACCAAAGTGATTTAAAGCTAAAAGAGAGAGAGAAATGGTTTTTCCCCCTCTGTGATTGCAAAGTGGGCAGGGCCTTTGAGGCCTTCCAAGGCCCAGAAGCCTGAACTAGACTGACTAGGCTGAGAAAGTATTGGGAGTTGTAGGAGTGATCTGAAAGAGATCTAAGGAGACAGTAAACTTACTTGTATAACTGAGAGGATTAGTAATTAGCACAGCTTATAATTAGTATAGATCCAGGGTTTTTAGTGATAGTTTAAGGAGGGTTTTGAGGAGGCTCGAGTTCCTCAAGCAAGAAACAAGTTCTCACAAACTAGAAGGGAATGGATAAAAGCTTAGATCCCTTTTAAGACTAGGGAAATCAATCCTAATCCTCAACCTTAGATACCTTTCCTTATCTTTCCTAATCCTTTTCCAATATTTATTAAATAGATTTTAAAAATATCTGTCTCCAATGGTTATCCTTGCCATAGGCCCAAACAAGTTACAGGGAGCTTCAGTAGCTACAAGTTATTAGGCACCTGCGCAATCTATTTCAAGCAATAAGAGATACCATATCCAATGTCCCCCCCTTTAACATTCCTATATTGACATTCCTGGCTATTCCTAATTGCAACATTCTTGTAGATAAATTTCTCCTTTTTTTGTCCACATTTACCTGAACATCTTTTCCTGTATCCATGCTCATACTTTTCCAGGCTTCCAGTTGCCTCCAGTGGTTCCAACTCTCCCAGGGAAGATCAAGTAGACTTCAAGTGCTAAATCTCTCAGGTCTCATCTATTGTAAGGTTCTCATCTCCCTTCACCAACCATCTCTCTTCACCCATAGGGACATTCATCAGTGGAACCGCCTTCTGAACTCTAAAGTTTTAAAAATTCTTCCTTCCCTCCCTTTCTCTCCCTTCCATCTTTTCATCTTTAACTCATTTCCGTGTGTTTCTTTTTGAGACCACAGTGGTCATCTGTTCTCTCTTTTGTTTCTCTGGTGAGGTTTGCCATTATGGACTCAAGTTTTTCTATTTCTTCATTATTTTTACTGTGCAGGACAGTACTTCTCTTTTCATTCTAATTTTTCTTCTAAATCACTCAAGAACAATGTGTTGTGGTTCCAGTCTCTCCTCAAATTCTTCAGGGTCCTCTGTCTTATCAAGTGTTGGGTTGTTTTCCTCTGTTTTGCAATATTTTATTCATAGGTGCTGGAACTTGCTTACTGGGTCTGGAGGCCATCTTTCCTTCTCTTGTTAATATTTTTCCTGTTGATTTAAATGTTTATGTTCACAGTTTCTAAGTTTTTTTCTTCCTGAAATCTCTGATGATTTCAGTCTTCCCATCCCACTCCCTACCCCCTGCCTTATTTTCCCTGTCTCTTACTTTCTGACTCTCCTCTCTGACTGTGGTTTCCTTTGGGACTTGGACCTCAAAGTATTTCAGCCTCCTCGTTCATGGGTCATCAGCCTGGGTCTTTGCACTGACTGACTTTTAGGGTGTCAGAAGTGACTCCAGCTGGATGCTGTTTTCTTTCCCTCAGGCTTGGTAGAATGTTGCACAACCTTTTCTCCTTTCCCCTCATAGTATCCTTTCCTGGTGATCTGTCCCAGTCCTGTTGTTCCTCAGTTCTTTGGCCTGGCCACAGCAGTTCAGAGCTTTGTACTGCTGGTGATTCCTTGTTTCAGTTCCTAGCAGGCTGTTGCTCCTGAAGGGCTGAGGCTCAGTGCAAGCTGCCACAGCCTGGAATGGAAGTACAGAGTAGATACAATTTGTTATTAAACTGATTTGTGTCTTTGGGTCTACAAGTGCAGCTTGCTGGTAATAGGGTAGGGAAGCATGCTGAATGAACTTAGGGTCAGTGAGTTCATGTTTGTTTTTTTTAATGTTCTTTGGATTCTGAATGTCTTAGATCACAGAGAGAACTGAAAATTCCTTTGAAAGATCGTTGGTATCACAGAAAATAGCTAGTTCTCCTCCTTGTTGCTCACAATACTTGGCAATCCACATGAATTATTGCTATGTGCCACTATACTTGGTATATACACTAGTAATCCTGGTATACAAAGAGAAAATCCAAAACATCCCTCCTCTCAAAAGTCACATTCTAATAGGGTGAAATGGCACAAGCAATCAATAAATTAACAAGCATTGATAGATCTGAGATTAAGGAAGATCACTTTGAAAGCTAAGAGGAGAATGGACTGGAGTTCAGAGAGACTTGAAGCAAGGAATTCAGGAAGAAAGCTACTGCAATCTCTTCAGCATGTACATATATATATATATATATATATATACATATATATATATATACATATATGAGTTCTGAGGTAGGTAAGGCAAACAAATCTTGGTGGTCTTTAGGCTAAAGTGCGAGGAAAGAAGTTTTAGGGTGCTCTAGATGGGCAGGATTGTATACTATTGTGAACAGGAGGCCCACAGTAGTCTGGAGTTAGAGATCTATGGTAGTCTCTAAGCAAGCAAGACTCAGGCTGAGGTGGTTGAGGTGAGAGCATCCAAGGATGTTTTAATTGATTCTGGTAGGCTGAGCCAAGTGTTAGGTGACTGGAGTAGATAAGATGTGTTAAAGAAGCTATTTATCCTCTGTAATCTTCCTGAATTTTGTTTTGACTTTAGGACTCATTTTTGTTATAGAGTGGATGTTTTGTGGCCAGTTTGTGAAGGGTGTGGTAAACCAGGGATCACCAAGGTACTAGTTACCCCAAAGACATGTGTCCAAGACAGTGGGAGAAAACTCAGAAAAAGAATACTCACATAATGAAATAGGGGAGGATGTATACTTGGAAGCAGGCAGAAGATGAAAGCAAAGTAAAAGCTCCTTAGTACTTGGGAAGTACTGCAATCTCAAAACAAGTTTGTAATCTAGTATATTTTCCTAATTTTCTTAAATTATAAGTATATGATTAGAAGAGACATCTTTCTGATCTTCTATAGAAGTGTTGTCAAACTCAAAAAGAAACTGATCACTAATCCATACATAAAGATCCCTGCCATCACATATCAGCTTTACAGTTTTAAACTGTAATATCTCCATTTCACTGTATTTTTGTTTGTCTTGTTAAATATTTCCCCAATTATTTCAGAGTTATTCAGCACTGTCAGTCTATTTGATACCTCTGTTCTACAAGAGTACCAGTAATCCATCATATTCATGTACTTAACTGGAGATTACCATTACCGATTTGAGGACTCGTAATAGTATATAACCTGAATTCAGAACATTTTGAATGTCATTATTTCTGAGAATTAACATCAACAGCAACATCAATATATTTTTCTCAACTATATAATACTGTTTTCAGTCTAATCTTATACAGCAGACATGTTTTAAGCATCTACATAATAATACATATTTTAATTTATATAGAATTTAAGCATTGTAGTGTAAAGATAGCTCACCAGCTTAGACGTCACAAGATTTGGGGAAAAGTTCTAGCTATGCTACTAATTATGTAAGTGGATCCCTTGTATAATGGCACAAGAACACCAATAGGAAGTCTGAGCAGGAACTGTAAAAATTAAATTAGTATCTCTACTAAAAGTATTATATTTTTAGAGGTTTATTAAAGATTATTAGAAATCAAGGATAAAGAAAATACAAAATAAGAAAGCATGTGTCTAGGGCACATAGCCCATTCACAGCCACTTATATCTTGCCTGTCTGTGCTTACAAGCAGAAGAAAAGAGACCCAAGTAAGCAGTACAGTCAGTTTAAATACAAATTTTGTTCTCAGTCCAGGTGGGGATCTCAGGTGAGATTATAGGGCATTATGCGAAGTGCCAAGGACTTCTGAGGATTGAAGTCTGGGGTTCAAATCTCCATTTTTTTACAAATCTCTTTGATCATTATTGGGAAAAGTTTCCCCAAAAAGGATCATGAAAACATAATCAACTTAAAGATTACAATAATTTGAGGATAAGAGGAAAAGAACAAAACCAACAATTGCTAGACGCATTGACAAAAAAAAAAACAGGGGGCAGTCCCCTTTGGCATGAAAATATACATACAAATAAATGTTCAATCCACCACACCCAAAGTTCATTCTTGATCTTCTCATGCAGCTTGTGGTCTGGAGGCATCTTCATGGTGTTTTCTCCACTCCAACAGTTCAGTTTCTGGATTCGGAGAGGTAGTATGTTTCTTAATCTAAAATTCTTCTCAAAAGGAATTTAAACTTAGCAATTTAAAATAATAATATTTTTACATTCCCCCCTTGAAGAGGGTGATTGAAAAACACAGGGATAATTTAGGGATGCATGGCAGACTTTTGAGGTATATGAATCAATTGGCAAGAGAAATTAAAAAGATATCAGAATAATCCAAATAAAGATAATTTCTGGATGAAAATATAGACTATCAAAGTCTTATGTGTAAAAATTCTAAGTAAAGGAAAATTAAATCTATAACAGATCCTTGAATCAGGGCCCAATTAAAATTATATAAGCAAGTAAACATTTACCCAATCAGCAGCCAGGACTACAGAAAGTTTGCCACACTGTGAAAGACAGAAAAGGGACTAGATTATAGGAGCCAAGTTTGGGATACTTGTCTGTAAGTATTTTCACAAAGAGTGTGGATACAATGAAGTCCTATGTCTTGATGTATGTTAAGCGTCGAAAGCTTGAGTCTTCACACTAGGTTCAATTCCTTTGTATTGGCTTAGAAGTACATCAATCCTTCCTGGATTGGTTTCTTTGGCCCTGTGCAATGGCTCTTTTGTATATCTTGTCCTGGAATCATACAGAATCATTAAGCAAAGTCCCATAATTTTTTTTAAACAATTAGTGGCATCCTTGTTATAGTCTCAAGCTTTGGGGCATGCATTGACATTTTAACAAATGTATTTTAAACTTATATTACTTCAAAATCAAAAAGTTAAAGAAAATCTTAATACTGGTGACATGTTCTCCAAGTATAAAAGGAGAGAAAAAATAAAAAAACTGATAGTATATTGCACATGCAAGAAAAATATGATAAAAGAGTTTTAAAAATAAAAATGTAGCTTATAATCATTGACACACTATGTCAGCTAAGGAAATATAGAATACAAAGCTTTCTCACCAAAAATGAGATCCATTTCCTCTTCATATCTGGCCATGATCCACTGTGAGTACAAAGAAATGAATTTTACAAAATAACAGTTTCTTTTTTTTTTTCATAAAGAACAGTAATACAAATCTGTAGGTATCAATATCCCCAAAATTCTCAATAGTCCAGTTAATTACAATAAAAAACAATCCCACTATCATATTTCACATGAGTTGCTGTATGACATTTTTTAAGCGCCAGTAAACTGAAGGATATTTGTCACAATTTTTACAAATGTAGCAAATCTTTCAACCTTGGTAAAGATATTTTTAAAGAAAGTAAAACTTATTTTTGGTTTTGAACATCAAGTATTCTAGACATCATTCTGGTGGAAGTAAAGTGAGTAATAAATGAGAGATGCTCCTCTTTTGGGAGTGCTCCAGTGGTACTATATGCCCTGGGATTAATTTCCCAGCTTTTGTTCCCATTTTTATAAATGTGGGAGGTGGGGATTAAATTTGCATTTCACTTGAGCTACTAAAACGGGCCTTACCTCCTGTTAGGGGAAGGCAAAATGACCAGAGATTTAAAAAAAAAAAACTTCTAAAAATCATGTCTAAAGACCCCTTAAAATCAATTTGAGATATTTAGCTCATTAAATTTTACAAAGGTTGTTATACAATTGTAGCAATGTTCTGATGGAGTCTATCTATGTGACAATTTACAAAGTCAAAAATAGAAAAGCTGTTTTTATATGGGCTTAATAATATTTATTCAGTATAGTTATAGGGGAAAAGCAACAGAATTTAACAGTAGTTAAGACCCAGTACATTAAAATGATTCAGTGTAACAGAATAGTATTGAATACATTAATATATGAACTTTTAAAAAAGAGAATTAAATCTTAAAACAATCAGAAAAATGCAATAGAATACAGAGATTTTTATATAACAATGGAGTCTGAAATGCCTTAAAAATATAACCTCCAGTCTCTTTAAAGTTCCTTGGGTTTTTGTTTTTTATTTTTAATTATCCATTTAGATGCCTGTTGTCAGAAGGCAGAAAATTGATAAGGGGTAGTTAATGGGGGTTAAATGACCTGCCCAGGGCCACACTGCAAGTGTCTGACTCCAGATTAGAACCCAGGACCTCCCATCTCTAGGCCTGGATCTCAATCCGCTAAGCAGCTGAGCTGCCTCCCTATAGTGAGGGTGTGTTTTTGGAATCTCAAAATTTGCCAAAGAATTGCAGGGAGTTGAATTTTTCCCCTGAATCTCAGGTGAGATAAATAAAAGTATCAGTGAACTAAAAAAGGGCAATGAGCCATCTGGGTATGAGGCCAGAGTTTCTGGGGCTGGGGATCAGCTGGGCCAGGTGAGAGAGATTGAGACCAGGAGCAGGAGCCTGGGGTCGGGAGCTGGGAAGGGCTGGGACCAGGTGAGCGATAATGAATCAAGAAAGTCCGAAGCAGATGGCTGCAGGCAGGAGCTCAGGCAAGCAGGCTCAAGCTGATCAAGAAGGTTTTCTAGAAAGCATCTTGTAGAAACATGGCTTAAAAAACAATATAGGCAGTAGCTATTAAAAGCTGAACTTAGTCACAGTAGAGAAAAGGTTTCGGAAAGTTTAAGAAGATTGAGGGTATTTCGTCACAGCCGATGTGGTCAGCCAAAATGTAAAAATTAAATTAGTATCTCTACTAAAAGTATTATAATTTTAGAGGTTTATTAAAGATTATTAGAAATCAAGGATAAAGAAAATACAAAATAAGAAAGCATGTGTCTAGGGCAAATAGCCCATTCACAGCCAATTACATCTTGCCTGCCTGTGTTTCGAAGTGGAAGAAGAGAGAGCCCAAGTAGGCGGTACAGTCAGTTTAAATACAAATTTTGTTCTCAGCCCAGGTGGGGATTTCAGGTGAGATTATAGGGCATTCTGGGAAGTGCCAAGGACTTCTGGGGATTGAAGTCTGGGGTTCAAATCTCCATGTTTACAGTACAATGGTTATCTGTGGGAAATCTAACTGAAAGAGGCAACAAGAATGTGTCATTAAGGGATGAAGAATGCAGGTGATAAGGAAAAATAGGACAAATGATTAAAATATGTCTGCAAGAATAGTTTTGACAAGACCAGTCAAGGGTACCATACCTCAGAGATGAAGGTGGGAATGGGACAGAGTTAAATAGTGAATAAAATTTGAGGGTGGATACAACATCCTGAGGTACTAGGGGCAGAGAGCGGACAAAATAAAAGGTATTGAGATTAAATAACAGGAAACCAGTGTGTTTGAAATGGTTAAATTGAGCTGCTCATCTGACTGGTCGAAAACTTTGTATTTTAGGGCATGGTCCTATTCCTTTTATAAATTATGGGTATGTATTTATATAGCGAAATGTACTGAGACACTGGAAATAATAGAAACCCAGTTTCACATAAATAAATTTTTGTTTAATGAAATATTTCTTGAAAAAGTTCATTAACAATTTGAATATTAAAATTAAATTAATTATTCATAATGATGCCATTATACCGAAAAGGTACCAACGTGTAAAGGGGCAAAAATTATTTTGGCTACAGTTGAAACTTACTAGAGCAGCTAGGTAACAGTGGATAGAACACCAGGCCTAGAGTCAGGAGGATTTCAGTTCAAATCACCTGTCAGATACTTCCTAGCTGTGTGACTCTAGGCAAGTAATTTAATCCCAATTGCCTAGCCACTGACACTCTTCTGTTTTATAATTGACAGTAAGATAAGGTAAAAGTGGAAGAAAGAATGAACACAAATGAATAGCCAAAATTGTATTAGAATATCCAGATCCTTGAGGAGGAGGAATTATTTATCATCCACCAGGCCATTCTCCTGCTTTCTCAATGAATTTAGCACCTGGCTCCATTTTTCTCTCCTTTCATTAAAGCTACTTCCATTGTACCAATGGAAGGCAATTGAACATATATATACTGATGCTCTCTCAACTATCTTAAGTATTCAGTTCTTCAATGTACTACATTCCAAGAAACTAGTCATCCACTCTGCCTCAGCTACAAATCAAGATGATCAGATACTTTATCTTGCTGTTTTATCTCTATGCTTGTGAACTCCATAATTATTTTGTCTAATCATAACTTTTTATCATTATATTTTCTTTCCTCATATTTTACTACCCCAATCCTCTTTTTTGTCCTCCTTGTGACCTCAAATACCTCTACCTTTTAATTCTTTACCTGGCTCTCAGCTCTATACTAACTACCCTCCCTCTGACTCTACTTTTGCAAAATCTCTCATAGGTGCCCCCTTCTCTTCTCTGACATTGCTACTACCTTCTCTGACATTGCTACTAAACCCTCACCACCTCTTCCCTAGACTACTTTCTGGTTGGTCTTCCTACCTCAAATATTCACCCACCCTAGTCTGTCTTCCATATAACTGTCATATTAATCTTCCTAAAGCCCAGTTCTTATTTTTTATTGATCGATTGATTTAGAATATTTTTCCATGGTTACATGATTCATGCTCTCTTCCTCATCTCTTCCCTTCCCCCTCCTATAGCTGATAAGCAATTCCATGGAGTTATTCATGTATTATCACTCAAAACCCATTTTCATACTATTGACATTTGTAATATAGTGAACTTTTACAACCAAAACCCCCAATCATAAATGCATAGAACCATGTGATAAGTCATTTGTTTTTCTTCTGCATTTCTGTATCCACAGTTCTTTCTCTGGATGTGGATAGCATTCTTTTAAGTCCCTCAGGATTGTCCTGGATCATTGTATTGCTATTATTACTAAGGCTCAGTTCTGAACATTTTGCATAACACCACCTCCTCCCTTCATATATTCCAATGGCTGCCTCTCACTTCCAGGATCAAATACTAAATTTTCAGTTATTTAAATCCCTTCACAACTTAGCCCCTTTCTACTCTTCTAGTTTTCTTCAATTTAATCTAGAATCCACTCAGTCTAAGATCTAAGTAACACTGTTCTACTTGCTATTCCATACACATGAAACTCAATCTTCCTGCGTTTGATAGTTTGCTATGCCTCCATGCCTAGAATTCTCTTTCTCCTCTCTCCAAATTCTAGTTTCTCTGGTTTCTTTCAAGAATCAGCTCAAGACTAGAGTGGAAAACAAAATGGGACAGTACAGGCAACAACTCATTTGAACTCTCACAATATTCGCCTCCAAATAACTAAAATAACATCTCAAATCAAAATTTGGAGCAGCAATACAAACAAAAGGTGGGGCCAGATGTTTTTCAGGCCTAAGACAACATAGGGGTTCAGCAATGAGGTCTGTGACTTAAGGGAGAGGGATGACCCAGAGCAATACTAGAAGTGGGCTTATGAGGTGGCTGCCATAGTAGTAGCATTAGTGTACAAGTGGTTGGAAAGAGATTGATTATAGGATACTTTTTGTTGGCACTGGATGCAACATGCACTGACGGACAATTCTGGATTCCAGTTCTAGGACAAAGAGTAGTGCTAGGGATTGTGTCTACAGGAGAGCAAGGGAGCTAATCACAGTTCCAGGGCCAAGAGGACAATTAGCACTTGAAGCTACAAAGCAGCTGAGGTCTTTCCTTGGTAAAGACTTAAAGCACAGACCAAGAAGAGCAGTGAAGAAACCTCTCTGAATCATACCACCATGGAAGAAATCTTACTGACCTCCAAACTAGCTCTGAAAACATTAGCACGAAAAAGCCAGAAGCTGGGACAATGCATTCAAACTCCCAGGCAAGCAGAACTCAATTTTAACATAAATTTCAAAGTCAAGAAATAGGTGGCAAAATGAAGAGTGCAAGAGGCAAAGGCATAGCCAATGACAACAGAAATATAGGTTGAAGCCAAGTCTTGTGGGCTTTAAAAACTAAATGGAGTGGTGGAATTGGGAAATGATCCAACCATTCTGGAGAGCTATGCCTATAGGGTTCTGAAAACCATGTATTCTCTAGATTTATGACCCAAGAGATTTTTTTTTAAAGAGGACTTGTTTATACAAAAATATTTATTGTAGTTTTTTTTTTGGGGGGGGGGGAGTAAAGTATTGAAGACCGAGGGGGGTGTATTTTGTGATTGTTATGGTGTTCTAGTGTGCTATGAGAAATGATGAGGCTTTCAGAAAAACCTGGAAAGACTTTCATGAACTGATCCAAAATAAAGTGAGCAGAACCAGGAGAATAGTGTACATAGCAACTGGAAAATTGTATAAATATCAACTGTGCTATTCTATGTAATCAGTTCTATCTAATCAATTTAATCTTTACACTACCAATTTAGCTGTTCTTTGTAGTACTATGATCCAAGACAATTCTGAATGACTTATGATGAAAAATGCCATCCAACTCCAGAGAAAGAACTGAAGGAGTCACTCTGTCTCCAGATTGAAGCATACTTTTTTAATTTTAATTTTCTTTTTCTTATTTTTTGGTATGTTTTGTTACATAACAAATATGGGAATGTTTTTCATAACTACATATGTATAATCTTTATCAAATTCCTTGCCTTCTCAGTTAAGGAGGATAGAACTGAAAGAGGGAGGGAATGTAGAACTTGCAATTTTTAAAAAGTAATTTAATGTGGAATAGGAAGAGAAAATATTTTTTAAAATATTATCAATATTGGCAACCGATATCTTTAACATTTCTTCTACTTTCAAAATTATAACAATTTCCATTTTATCAAATTTAAAATACTGAATAAAATTTATATGCTATTTTGTCAATAATCCAGATTAATCTTTCTTTCCTATATTCATATATTTTTTCTAATACTGTCAGTTGATATTTATTTTTCTTCACTGCCCAAATTTCATGCTGTATTTGGGGTAGGGTAAGTTGGATATCATACCATGTCATTTGAAGAAAGGTTAAAGCATTGCTATTTTTTAAAAATACTGTGAAAGATCTATTTTCTTTATCTTTCCTAATAAAAAAAATGCACATTACTATGTGAATGATCTATTTTCTTTGATCTTTCCTAATGAAAAAAATATGCACATTATTATAAAAGTCTTTTGCCATCTGAAAATGGCAAACACAAAAAAACCTGAAAAATGATTAAAAGGAAAGGAACATAAAACTGTTGCCCAGCTTATGAGAGAGTCCTCATTGATATATTCTTTAGTGTTCTCTTCATCCAGTATCTTGAATAGTACTGTCCAGAGCACAAGATTTTAAAAATATATAAAAATAAAAAATTTAAAAATAGGCAGGAACACCAGACAACCAGAGTTTTACTATTTTGTTAGAAAAGATGTCACTTGGTTAACTTATTTTTCCTTTTTCTAATATATAAAACTCTAAAAATACAATGTAACCAAGTAGTAATACAACAACAATAATCATAAAACCAAGCTAGGAGTTCTGATATCCCTGTTGATAATATGCTGTGTATTTCAGCCTCAGAAGAAAAGAGACTGTGCTCTAATTAGGGCTATTGCCAGCAGCTGCTGCTTTCCTGCCTCATTATCAATTGCCTTGCCTCTTTGCTCTTGGTAACAATTACTTTCAGTGATCTTTCTCTTTAAAAATTTTGATCACATTTTAAAGAAAATAAGTCCTATAATCAGCTATAAAAGTAATATTTTGGTTCTAGGAAGAAACACTGAAGATTAGTCCTAACGGGTTCTATGGACATATTTTATGTTGTATGATCTTTTAAAAATTTTTTATATTTACAGATGACTCCAAGATCAGTATGTCCAAATCCAGTCTCTCCTAAACTCCAGTTGGGTATCTCCTAATGCCCTTTGTCTTTTTCAAAGTAAAGGTCTCACACTCAAAATGTCCAAACAAAGGCTCCCCTTCCCCACCAAAAAATCAGTTTCTCTCCTGTTTCATATTTCACTAAAGGTACAAGTTTCCAACTTTGCTATCTTCATCAGTCACTCATTTTCACTCAGTGATTACAATGATATCATGGTTATCAAATCTTGTTTTGAGATCCACATCTTTCATTGCTATTCTTATCTTTCTATTCATGTAGTTAAAACTTTGTTCTTGTTCAGGTGTTTACAGCTGTGTCCAACTCATTGGGATTTCCTTGGCAGAGATGCTGGAATCTCATTTCCTTCTCTAACTCATTTTACATATGAGGAAAGTGAGGCAAACAGGATTTAGTAACTTGCAATAGGGTCACACCGCTAGTAAACATCTGAGGCCAGATTTGAACTCAAGAAGAGTCTTTCTAACTTCAGGATGGTACTCTGTCCACTACACCACATACCTACCCATATAAAACTCTATTTCAATTCTTTATCAAATGACTATTGCAAGTCTCATGTCCTAATGTCTCTCCCATCCATAGTCTATCATCCACACAGCTGACAGTGATTTTTCTAAAGGACAAAACTGACTTCATCATTCTCTGTTCAGTAAACTCTACCTCTTACCTGTTACCTCTAAAATAAATAAATAAATATATGTGTGTGTGTGTGTGTATATATATATATATACACACACACATATATATATATATATATATATTCCTCTGTTAGGTATTTAAAGCCCTTTCTTATATGAACACAGCCTACTTTTCTAGTTGTACACATATTTGCAGTTCAGACAAAATGGTCTTCTTAGTGGCACAGAGAGAATTCCATTTCCCTTCTCTTCACTGGCATTTTCTTTATTAAAAGCAATAGGGTTTCCCATTTATATATTTTTTTAATTAAAAGGATAGAATAATCATATGCAAATAGAACTGAATTCATTCATCAAAAATGTTCTGCTCTATTACACAAATATCTATAGTCATGTGGCATGTATTTTTATTGACATTTCCACTCTTCCCCCCCAATTAACCACTCTCTGCCAAAGATTTGGACTTGAAAAGGCCAGTTTTATATACAATTAACAGCCAAATTCTAACACAAATTACATGTCATCCTTATCACACAATACACATTGAACTACTGTATCTTGTTGCCAAGAGCTAGCTTGCTCTATCTAGGGAATACATCCTGAATTTGTCTTATGACTAGGAATAAAATTTCATACCTAAATAGAAGATACAATCCACTGCCTGCTGCATTCACTAAAATCAGCCATCATAATTTTTTCATTACATGACTAGAGTTTAGACAATCATTCATCAATATGTTGCTCTATTTTAACTAAGGATTTCTTTATAATATGAAGAGCACTAACATGCTCCACTTCCCAGTCATGAAAAAAATTCTCAGTGATGGAGGATGCAATATGACATTTTGTATTTCTCATTTGAATACGTGTATACCAGACACTAGGCACTTCATGATATCTCCATAGACATCACAGACAATCTTTTGAAGTACATGATTATTTCACCGAATGACATTTTTAGAGGAACTTCCAGCTATTGTGAGCAACAAGATGGAAGAGTCAACATTTTCTGTGATATCAACAATCTCTCAAAATTCTGCAAAACAGAAATTATGAACCAAAGATAAAACAACTATCATTTTCCTTCCTGGTCTAAAATGCTCAGAATTCAAAAGAATTAAGACAAACAACTACAAACCTGTGAACTGAAGCTCATTGACCTTGAGCTCACTTGGTACATTTCCCCCTCTCTAATAGCAGTAAGGCTGCACTAGAAGACCCAAAGACACAAAACAGGTTTACAGCGAATCCTACCTCTATACTTCCACTGCAGGCAATTTGCACTGAGCCCCAATAGCCAGCCTGGCCAATAGCCTGCTAGGAACTGAAACAAGGAATCACCAGCAGTACAAAGCTCTGAACTGCTGTGGCCAGGCCAAAGAACTGAGGAACAACAGGACTGGGACAGATCACCAGGAAAGGATACTATGAGGGGAAAGAAGAAAAGGTTGTGCAACATTCTACCAAGCCTGAGGGAAAGAAAACAGCATCCAGCTGGAGTCACTTCTGACACCCTAAAAGTCAGTCAGTGCAAAGACCCAGGCTGATGACCCATTCATCAGGAGGCTGAAATACTTTGAGGTCCAAGTCCCAAAGGAAACCACAGTCAGAGAGGAGAGTCAGAAAGTAAGAGACAGGGAAAATAAGGCAGGGGGTAGGGAGTGGGATGGGAAGACTGAAATCATCAGAGATTTCAGG
This sequence comes from Monodelphis domestica, assembly GCF_027887165.1. Classification (NCBI taxonomy): domain Eukaryota; kingdom Metazoa; phylum Chordata; class Mammalia; order Didelphimorphia; family Didelphidae; genus Monodelphis; species Monodelphis domestica. The sequence continues at coordinate 185,089,825 of NC_077232.1, read as the reverse complement.
AAGAAAAAAACTTAGAAACTGTGAACATAAACATTTAAATCAACAGGAAAAATATTAACAAGAGAAGGAAAGATGACCTCCAGACCCAGTAAGCAAGTTCCAGCACCTATGAATAAAATATTGCAAAACAGAGGAAAACAACCCAACACTTGATAAGACAGAGGACCCTGAATAATTTGAGGAGAGACTGGAACCACAACACATTGTTCTTGAGTGATTTAGAAGAAAAATGAGAATGAAAAGAGAAGTACTGTCCTGCACAGTAAAAATAATGAAGAAATAGAAAAACTTGAGTCCATAATGGCAAACCTCACCAGAGAAACAAGAGAGAACAGATGACCACTGTGGTCTCAAAAAGAAACACAAGGACATGAGTTAAGGAGGAAAGAGGTAGAAAAGATTGAAAAGGAGAGAGGGAGGGAAGGAGGAGGTTTAAAACTTAAGAGTTCTGAAGGAGGTTTCACTGATGACTACTTCCATGAATGAAGAGAGATAAATGATTGTATAAAGAATACAGAGAAAAAAGAAGACAGAAAATGAGAATCTACAGAAAGAGGATATGGATAATGAAAATAGTACAAAAGATATTTTTGGAAAGGGGTGCAAAAGATGAAATTTTAAAAATTTAATTAATAGAATTGTCTGAAACGGAGAAGGGGGAATGTGTTTGACAGAGAGGAAGAAATATATAACCTGCTGAAGGCAGGAAAGAAAAAGGAACCAATGAACAAAACCCTAAAGAAAAGGGGGTGGCAAATGAAACAAGAAGGTCAAGAGTGAGAAGAGGGTCAGTTAGAACTAGACCAATTTTAAAAAAGAAGCAACTGAACAAATTTAAAACTGTTTACTGTAGAGGAGGGAAAAAATCATAAGTTGAAAACAAAATCCAATTTTAAAGATGGAGGAAACAGTTCTTATACCTATCATAGGTATGGATAGGGGATTAAAAAAAAAATCTCTTTTATTTTTTTAGTTAAAATCCAAATTCCCTTCCTCCCACCTTCCCTTTCCCCCTCCCCAGAAAGTAAGCAATTTTATATTGATTATTCCAGTTTTGCCATGCAATACAAATGTCCATAGTTTTTTCATTCTAAGAGAAGACATAATTGCCAGAAAAACTCGTTTAGGAAATTATGTCAGAAATGTTATGGTTTGATTTGCATTCATACTCTTGACAGTTCCTTCTATGACTATGATAGCATTTTCCAGCATGAGTCCCTTCAGGTTGTCCTGGATTCTTGCATTGTAGCTAATAATTTTGTCCTTCATAGTTAATCACGGTTACACTATTTCTGTTACTTGTATACAGTGTCGTCCTGTTTCTGCTCCCTTCACTTTGCATCATGTCATACAAGTCTTTCTAAGTTTTTCATAATCATCCTATTATTTCTCATGGTGCAAAAGTATACCATTACAACTATATTCCACAGTTTATTTACCTCTTCCCCAGTTGATGGACATCCCCTGAGTTTCCAAATTTTTGCCACAACAAAAAGAGCTACTATGAGTATTTTCATACATGTAGGTCTTTTCCCTCTGTTTTCCATCTCTTTGGGATACAGACCTAGTAGTGGTATCACTAGGTCAAAGGATATAGTTTATGACCCTTCAGATGTGGTTATGTTGTGAAATAGAAACCCACAGATTCCATATAGACAATTTAGGTAAATAAAGTCAAAAAGCCAAATTTCTCTAAATCAAGATAGAGATTAGATTTTACCAGAAGAGGGCCAAGTCCTCCAATAAAAGCGTTCTCTTACATGTATTACATTGTCGGACCCTGGCCGAAACCTGGACAGGAACAAAAACAAGGTTGATGACATATCATAAGACATAATATCATGTAGACCTCATTTAGAAACTGTTACCCAATTACAAAGCTGATTGGTTAGTTCATTTTGGAAAGCCCATATTAGTCTAAAGGTCAAGTCAAATGACCATTACCCCTCCCTCATCTGATCTGGGAGAAAGGATTACTATTTTCAAACGGAAGGGTGTGTGATGCTTGTGCCATATTGGGACATGAGATTCAGATAGTCAGCATCTTATGAGAAAGGGAAGTACAAAGTTAGGGAGGGTTTAGATATCCCATTTTTAGAAGCAGTTTTTATGCTTTAGTTAGAAATCCTTGAAATTCTACTGATTGTATTAAGATTATAATGGAATTTATACTAATCACTTTAGAATCACAATACTGATTATTTTATACCTTTCAATATCCCTAAAATCCAATCAAGTATAAGGGAGTAGGGTTCTATTTTCCTGACATTATATAGTTCTTTCAAAGATTTTTTTAAAAATTAGCTTGCTCATCATTTCTTATATGTTAGTATTTCATCACAATCATATACCACAGTTTGTTTAGACATTCCCCAATTGATGACTTTCCCCTCATTTTCCATTTCTCCCACAAAGAGATCTGCTATAAATATTTTGTTACACATAGGTTCCTTTCTTCTTTCTCTAATCTCCTTGGAAAACAGACCCAGAAATGGTAGTGCTGCATCTAAGGGTATGCACAGTTTTTTAACTCTGCTTGTAATTTCAAATTACTCTTCAGAATGGTTGGATTAGTTTACAGCCCCATCTACTGTGTTTTCCCACCTGCCCTTTGATCTTTTAAATTAATCTAGTGGTGTGAAATGAGAGTTGTAAAATGGCAATTCTACCCTTACAAAAGGTTTGTAGAGTCTGTTTGTTTTAGTTGCTCCTCCCTGGCCCAAGGGCAAAATAGTTACCTTCAGGCCTGGAGCTGTAACAAAGGAGATCTGAAGTCTTAAGTAAACAACAGTAGATGAATTAAAGTTGGTAATTAGGAGTTTGGGTAGGATTGTGGGCTAGGAAGTTCCCTAATCTTAAAAAAAAAAAAAAAAGCTGGAGCTACACTGTCTTCCTTTCTATCTCTGTTCCAATGTTTCTATCCAATTACTTGAGCCATGCCCACCAACAAAAGTCTTTGATGGAGTGCAAATCAAGTAGTTGGGTAAGAAACCAAGGGACCAGATTGATCCAGTCACTTAAAGTTCAGGCTTATGATAGCAGAGGTAAAACAACACACTGAAGGTATCAAGATAGTATTTTGTAGTCTTCAAGGAGTTCAGAGATGTCTCTGGGATAAAAGAATTGCTGACTGAAACTTGGACAACAGGACTCAAAGTAGGAGGTTTGAGATACGGAGGAGAGAGAGCTCAGTCCAATGGTTATTACTGGCTCACTCCTTTCTAACTCCCCCTCTTCCTGGCAATCCGTTAACTGTACCAGTACAGAGTTCCAAATTCTCTTGCATTCTGTCCCTTGTCTTTCAGCCAAATCTACTTTTTCTCACTCTGCCACACACCACCTTTTCTGCATTCTGATATTTCTGTCTTTCATAACTCAGAATTGTTTAGGCTTGTGTTTCTCTAATCTGTAGTGATTTAAAGCATTTTAAATATATTTATATGTTAATTGTAAAAATTACAATTAATATACAATAATTCCAACTATTATATTTTATAAGATTTATTAATAATCACTAGAAGTAACAAAATAAAACCATGTGCCCATGGCTAATCTACCTGTTCATACTGCCTGCTTCACCAGTCTCCACCCAGGAAGCAAAGAGAGCTAGCCACAGAAGACCACCCTATTTATCTCCTGGCTACATCAGCATATAACAACAGGAAATTAGTGAACTCTTGGGAAATGTAGTTCAAAGGCACAAAATTTCCATTTACACATTTCCCCCTGAGATACCTTGCAAGACTAGTCTCTCCAATAGATCTTGTAAACACAACCAACTTTTAAATTACAATAATTTGGGGATAAAAGGAAAAGAGAACAAAACCAATGATTGACAAAAAAAAAACAATTAGGGAGCAATCCCCTTTAGTTTAAGAGTATACTTACAAAGCAAATATATTCAACCCCACACAGCTTGAATCATCACATCCCAAAGTTCACTCTGGATCTTCTGGTGTACTGTGTTGTCTGTGCAGGCATCTTCATGGTGCCTTCTCCAAAGAGTTCACGTTATGAATTCAGAGAGGTAGCATGTTTCTTGTCTTAAAATTACTTTCAAAAGAATTTAAACTTTGCACTTTAGAATAATAATGCATTTCCCCCTGAGGAGGATGGTGACAAACACAGGGTGTTAAAGTTAAATTTTGTTTCTGCTGATAAATGTATTATATTTTATAAGGTTTATTAAAGATTATTAGAAATCAAAGATACAAATTAATAAGCCACATGCCTAGGGCTGATTAGCCCATTCACAGCCTAATTACTACATGTTGCAATGTTCAAGTTGAGGAAGAGAGAACCTGAAGTAAGCATTGCAGCCAATTTAAATACAAATTGTGTATAGGGAATTCTGAGAAGTACCAAGGAAGTCTGGGGTTCAAATCTCCATTTTTATAACGGATCACTTAGGGATGCATGTCTGACTTATGAGGTATATTAATCAATTGGTAAGAGAAATCAAAAACATCAAAAAATACAAATAAAAGAGAAAATATAATTTCTGGTTGAAATATAGACTATCAAAGTCTTATGTGTAAAAATTCTAAGTAAAGGAAAAATAAACCTATAATAGGCCCTTGAATAAGGGCCCAATTAAAGTCATTTGTATAATTATGCAATTACCCAATCAGTATTCAGGACTGCCCAAAGTTTGTCACACTATGAAAGACAAAAAGGGGAGATTGTGGGAGTTAGGAAGGCAGCCAAAGTGAGGTGCTTGGTAGAATGTGGGGCTCAGGAAAGGCCTGCCTCTGACATATGTCAAAACAGCCACAACCTCAAACCCCAAACAAGTTCAAGCCCTCTTGTCTTGACTCAGTATTTCATCAGTCCCATTGGGATTGGTTGATCTCCTTAACATGAATGCTATCTCTTTGTGGTTGATATTGATGTAAAAATTAAAATTAATATACAATAACTTGAAATATTATATTTTATAAGATTTATTAATAAGCACTAGAAGTAACAAAATAAATCCACATGCCCATGGCTAATCTAACTGTTCAAACAGCCTGCTTCATCAAAGTCTCAACCCAGGAAGCAAAGAGAGCTAGCCACAGAAGACCACTGTATTTATCTCCTATCTACATCAGCATGTAGCTACAGGAAGTCAGTGGGCTCCTGGGAAATGTAATTCAAAGGCACAAGATTTCTAATTACACATACTTTGATTTCTAAATGCAAAAATTGCCTTTTGCCCTTTTTATCAATTATCTTCTTATAAATTTGTCAAATTTTTTTTATATGTTTTAGCTATGAGACTTCTGAGAGACTGTATATAAAAACTTCCCCTTTAATTTTCTCCTTTCCTTCTTATTTTGGCATCATTTATTTCATTGTACCAGAGTTCCATTTTATATCTCACAATGCTCTCTAGCTCTTGTTGACCCATAAATTCTTCTCCTATCCAAAAATCTGATACATAATATATTCTTTGTTCATCTAATTTACTTATGGTATCTCCTTTTATGTCTAAATCATGCATCCATTTTGTTCTTAGCTTAATGAATAGTGTAAAACATTGGTCTATACCTAGTTTCTGCCAAATTACTTTCTAATTTTTACCAAATATGATTTCTTATCCCTAAAACTTGGATCTATGCATTTGTCATATACCATGTTTCTGTATTCTTTTACTACTTTTTTTTTTTAGAGATAAATGAGCACTTTTATTTCTTTGTTTCACAAATAAACCACTTGAAATAGTTGTTTCTTGGGCTAATCAAACAGACCAAATCTCATATCTTTATCAGACTCCTCCAACTCTTCCTTGGTTTCCCCATTGACTGGGGCAGCAGCATCAGGTGCAGCAGCAGCTAGAGCTGCTGCAACAGGGGCAGTCACTGCAAATGCTGAAGGGTTAGCCAGGAAGGCCTTAACCTTTTCAGCAAGTGGGAAGGTATAGTCAGTTTCCACAGCTACAACCAAGACCCGATTGTACCCATTGATGATAAAGTGGAGTACTGATGCAACAGTGGGGCAACCAATTTACAGACAGACACTGGCAACATTGCGAACACCCACTAAGAACAGAAGGTGCAGTCTCCTCGGTGATGTCCACCAGTTCAGGGTTGTAGATGCTGTCATTGTCAAATACCTGCTGAATGATGTTCAGCATGTTCAATAGGGTGGCCTCACTGGCACCCACCTTGTCTCCAGTCTTAATCAGTTGCACATCATGCAAGATTTTATTGGTGCCCCTGGAAATCTTGGTGGTGATATCCAGAGCCTGGAAGAAGGAAGTCGTCTCAGGACCCACAGTGCTCTGGGCTGGTAAAGTGACATCAAATAGGGCTATGACACCGGCACAAGAAGTAGCTGGCACCTTTTTGGCCAGAAGCATTTCCCTAATCTCAGTCAGGTCTTCCTTGGTGAACACAAAGCCCACGGATATGAGGCAAGAGTTTCTCCAGATCAGGATTGTTCTCCAGATACCATGAATGACTTTATGCATCATGGTGTTTTTCCCATCAAAACTATGGCCTTCTCGTGGAGGGACATGTGGATCTGCTGCATCTGCTTGGAACCCACATTGTCTGCTCCCACAATGAAGCATTTTGGACAAGCATCCAAATGGATGATCTTGAGGAAATAATTGGATTTCCAGGTAACCCTGTCTTCCCTGGGCATCTCCAAGGTGCTTCAGGGATTACCACATGGGGTTTAAAGATGATTTCACTCACATGAGGATGCCTGGGGACTTATTACTGTTTTTTGAAGTTTGTCCTGTTCCACTGATCTACCTTTCTATTTCTTAGCCAATACCAGATAGTTTTGATAATTACAACAATTTAAAATTTGGTAATATTAGACTTTCTTTATACTTTTCCCATTTATTCTTTTGATATTCTTGATCTTTTGCCTTCCAAATAAATTTTTTTTTTCTAGCTCACTTAAATAATTTTTAAGTAATTTAATTGGCATGAACAAGTAGAATACTTTTGGGAGGATTGTCATTTCAATTATATCAGCTCTACTTATCTGTATACAATTATTTCTCTATTTAGATCCAACTTTATTTCTTCAGAAAATGTTTTATAATTATGTTTGTGTAGCTCCTAGGTTTGTTTTGACAATCATTTCATTCTATCTGTGATTATTTTAAATGGAATATCTCTTTCTATCACTTCTTGCAGAACTTTTCTAGTAAAATGCAAAATTCTAATGATTTCTTTGGGTTTATTTTATTTCCTTCTATTTTGCTTAAATTATTGATAATTTCCACTCTTTTTAGTTAAATCTCTAGAATTTGGCACATATACTATCATATTGTCTACAAATGGAGATAGTTTTATTGCTTCTTTGCCCATTCTGATTCCTTCAAGTTCTTTTCCTTCTCTTACTGCTATATTCCTAGAATTTCTAATCCTATGTCAAATATTAGTGATATTGGACATCCTAATTTCACTCCGATTGTATTGGGAAGGTTTCTAGCTTATCCCCATTACAATGCTACTTGCTGATAGTATATCATTGATTAGGTATATGCTTTGTATCATTTTAAGACAAGCTCCATTTAAGAGAAAGCACCATATTTATTTTCCAGTGTTTTCAATAGGAATGAGTGTCATAGTTTGTCAGACTTTTTTTCTGCATCTATTAATATAATTATATGCTTCTTACTACTTTTGTTTTTAATATAATCAACTGTGTTGATAGTTTTCCTTATATTATAATCATCCCTGTATTGTTGATATCAATCTTATTTGGTCACAATCTGTAATCTTTGTGATATATTGTTGTAGTCTCCTACTTTGTATTTTATTTAGGATTTTTGCATCCATATTCATTAATTAAATTGATCTATTATTTTCTTTCTTTGGTTTTACTCTTCCTGCTTTTGGTTCAGCACCATATTTGTTTTGTAAAAGGATTTTGATGAAACTCTTTTTTTTGTTATTTTCAACAATTTACTTAGTATTGGAATTAGTCTTTAAATGTTTGTTAGAATTCACTTGTAAATCCACTTGGTCTCAATACTTTTTTCTTAGGAAGTTCATGCATGGTCTGTTTAATTTCTTTTTCTAAAACTGGTTTATTTAGATACTCTGTTTCCTCCTTTGATAGTCTAAGTAGTTTATTTTTTCTAAGTGTTCTTCCATTTCACTTACATTGTTAAATTTGTTTGCATATAATTGAGCTTTAATTTTATCTTCATTGATAACATATTCACCCTTTTTGTTTGTTTTTTGTTAATTTTTTTTCTAAAATCTAACTTCTAGATTTATTTATTTATTAAATCAATGGTTTTCTTACATTGAATTTATGCTCTTACCTTTAATTTTTAGGATTTTTAATTTGGTGTTTAGCTTCAGATTTTATTTGTTCTTTTTCTAGTTTTAAGAATTACATTTCCAATTGATTGATCTTTGCTTTCTTTTTTTATTAATATAGACATTCAGAGATATAAATTTTCCTTTACTTACTGCATTTGCTATATCCAATATGTATTGATACATTGTCTCATCATTATCATTCTCTTTAATGAAATTATTTATTGCTTCTATGAGCTGTTTAATCCACTGATGTCTTCCAAGGACCAAAGGTATCCTTTATAGTTGAAATTGTAGCTACCAGCCACACTTACTTCTGCTCCAGAAGGAAAACTGTTGTCAGTTGGGACAAACCTCCCCCAACCTCCTTGTTTAGAATCTTGACCCAGGGTCCCTTGTGATTCTGTGTCACATGTATGTCTTACTCAATCAAAATGCAGTCTTTTCCTTTCTTTAATACAGTGCTCAGCTTCATTCCTGACTTCTATGTATTTTTGTTGCTTTTAACATTGATTTTTTGGAGTTATTTTTGATTGTTTGTTGGGCAATTTGGAAAATGAGGAAGTCTCATGTTCTATTCTGCCATCTTCTGGAGCCATTCTTCCCATTCTGATGCTCCATGGACAACCACTCTGGTGCCTCTTGGGCAACCAGGAAATGGGAGAGGGGATAAGGAAATAAAAAGGAAAAGAGACTAGTGAGTCTGCCTGACCGCTCCATGATTTGAGACAACAAATTGATCACTTTGTCATGACTGGATAAATACTAAAATTTGCATTTTATTATTAGAATTATATCTTCTAAAGGCAGAAACAATAATGATAAAGAAAACTAAGAATTTCAACAAGAATTTATAAAGGTAGCTACTATGTGAAGAACACTGTTCTTGGTATTGGAAGAGAGAGAAAGTTTGGATAAGAAATAATCGGTATTCTCATGGATCTTAAAGGGAAATGTTACAAACTCATATAGGTATAGTATACAACATCATGGCACAAATACATTAGAGAGAAACAAAATAAAATATATCTATTACCAGGAGGAAGGGTTACCCTGGTAGTGGTTTCTGAAGGGGCAACATGGAGAAAGTGACATTTGAGTTTTTCATTTTAAGGGATGAGTAGATATTCAGCAGGCAAAGATGAAAAGGAGCAGGGATTCTGATTAGAAGCAACAAAATGTTGAATCAAACATGTAAATGGGGAGAATCACAGTATTTATTGGTCATAGAGTAGTTAGGTTTTTTGACATTTAGACTTTGTAGAAGATAGCTAGAACGATAGACTTGGCATCAGATTATGAAGGACTTGGCCAGGTGCTTGAGCTTGAACTTGGAACTCTAGATTGTTGAGAGGAGTGATATGACAGAAGCTACATGTAAGAACTATTATTCTGGCAGCCATCTAAAAGATAGGAAGAGGAAGAGAGTATGATAGAGAATTAGTCTGGGCTCCTAATAATGAGGCTTGGTACTAGAAGTATGGGATAGAAAAATTGGAGACAAGGAAAATATGTAGAAGTCTAATTAACAGGACTTGGTAACGGATTCAGTGAGACATTAGGAAGAAGAAAGAGTTCAGGCTATCTCTATAATGTAAAATATAGAAAACTGGTAAACAGTGTTTCCACAGAGAAAATTAGTTTTTAGAATTTAAAATAGTTCTGAGCAGAAAGATTGGTTTTAGACATTTTGGATTTAAGAAGCTAGTGGGGCATCCAAGTAGGACTTTAGATCTGAGGGGCAATCAGGAATGAAGAAGATTTGTGTTTCAACTACTTTGAAGTCATTGAAGCCTGGAGGCTGAATGAAAATGGAGAGATAAAAACTGTGACCCTTTAAATATGTATGCAAAAGGTTCAGAAACCTGTGAAGGGAATTGCAGGATAAGCAGAGAAGAGAACCAGGAAAACTTGGTTTCTAAAGAACCCAGGAATAAGAGAGTATCCTGTAGGAGGGCTTGGTCAATAGTATTAAAATGTTGGAGGCTTGCCAAGAGACCTTTGTGTTTGGTAGTGAACACAGTGAGGAGCTTGAAAAAGACATTGGCAGAGAATGGTCCAGGCAGAAAATACATTGATTCTCTGAGAGCTAAGAATAGAATATTTAGACCAGTATCAGAAGAGTAACCTGCTTTTGGGAAGGCCACTCACACCCAGTGCAGGCAGAGCCAGACCCTGAGATGAGACACACATAGAACCCTATGTTATAAAATAACAGTTGTTTAATAAAATAGGGACAGGTTAGAAGAGATTTGAATATAACTTATCTAATAATAACTATCTACACCTCCCCAGACAAATCTCTTCACAGAAATTGCTTCTGAGTGTTTTCCTTTCTCTACTCCTATACTCTCTATATAACCCAAATTACTATACCCAGCTAAGCTAACATTAAACCCCTTTTTTTATAATCTAAGGAAAAGGGTCTGTGTGCAAATCTGACAGGGCCCAAGGACTGTCTCACAATCAGCTGTTAGTTGTCTCAAGAGCAGCACAGGAACTCAGCAGATATCAAAATAGTTAACATGTTAACAGGATAATCCAAATAGCAGGTAGGATATGAAGATCAGGTAGTCAAATGCCACAGGGAAAAAGCTAATCTCCTCAGGTCCACCCAGAGAGAGAAAAGCCAGAGCCCCCAGGCTCAACTGTCTCTCTCCAACAGCAGCTGCTCTATTCCAGAATTCCAGAACTTTGCACTCTGCTGTCTATCTGCAAACTCACACTTTACTTAACTTTTCCTATAACAGTAGTATGCTGATTACTCTGAAATTTATGGAGGTTTTTTTTTTGCTTTATTTGTAGACTTAAGTTAATGTTTGGAAATTTTAAATAATATATGTTTGTTTATGAAGGCACAATGAAATCATCTTTTATAAATGGTTTCAACAATCCTAATTTAGGCTACTTTTTTCCCTTCATTAGTTATAATGTATGCATTACCTCTCATTTTAGAATACCCAACTCTATGGCTTTGGCTTTTTAATTTAAGTATATTGAACAGTATAACATTCATTGGAGAATATCTGAATTTAACTCTTAGTTCTCTCCGAAGTCCCAAGTAGATTTTAGTTATGTTACTAAAACCATTGTTATAATTGTTCCTTAATCCACTCAGTCCTTATCCTTATCCTTATAGGAGTCTCTTGGGAAAAATCAAATTAGATGGTAGGTATAAAATGCTTGGTAAACCTTATAGTTTAAAAAATGAACCACCCATCCTAGTTAAATTGAATAAATATTTTCATTTCAGATAACAGGGTCATCATTTGTCAGCGTAGTGTGATAATACATCTGGCCCTGATTACTGAGTCTGGGACCCACTTTTACTATTATGATAGTTTTGCTATTTTAGATTGTAAAGTCTCCTTTGGTATTGGATAACTCAGGATATATTAACATTATTAAATATCATAAATTTGGTAGGGATAGGTTTAGCACTTTAAAACAGTTTCCAAAGGAATCCTATTAGATTATTACATTTCATTTTGAGGTTTAGTTCCAAAAACAATTTATAGGTAATATTATGATGGAATAAGGGGAATATTCAATTGAGCAAATATCTTCTAGGTTTATACTTTGTGTTGTGAATGGAGAGGAATAAGCATTTATATAGCACTTACTACTTGCCAGGCACTGTGTTAAGTACTTAGCAAATATTATTATCTCATTTTAGCCTCAAAACAGATCTGCATGGGAGATGTTATCGTTCTCATTATGTAATTGAGGAATACTGAGGCAAGCAGGTTAAGTGATTTACCCAAGGTGACATACCTAGTAAGTGTCTAAGTTTGAATTTGACTTCTTGACTTCAGGCCCCTTACCCCTTTGCCACCTCATTGTACATACTATCACGGAATTTTCTGAAGAACAGATACACAGTTTAGATCAATTGAGTCAAATTCTCCAAACCAGGTAATTATTTAGTTTTATTGGAAGAGGGTCAAATCATCCAACAAAGCTGGACTCCTGGTTAATACCAGAAGACCCCATGCTTTGGGAGAGACCTTTTAAAACACAAAAAAACAGCCAAGTTTTCCATACAAGTTCAAAAATGGTATAAGAATAGTCATACCCTTTAAAGGATAAATACACCCAGCAGTACTGTTCATTGGTTAGATCATCTAGAAAACAACCCTTATTTGTCCATTAGTTAGGACAACTAGGAAGCACCCCTTATTTGATTAAAGGAATCTTCTGACCATGACCTAAGACTCACTTGATGGAAAGAGGGGAGCAGTGATGCCTGGACTAAGAGTAGGAGGTGATGGATAGTACCTGATTTGAAACCTGAGCCAGGCCTAGTGACACATCCTAGAACATGAGTTAGAGTGAATGATATATCAGCTTTGAAGAATGGAGCTGACACTAAAGCCTCCTTAATCCCAAACCTTAATGCTCATACTAGAATATTCACAAAAAGCCTTCTAAAATCATGATTTGTGCTAAGTATCTTAGAATTACAATGATAATTTATCCCAACATTAAAATCTAATCATCGCCTAAGGGGGTAGGGTTTTTTCCTCTCATAGTACTATGGGTCTAGGTACTAAAATGAGTAGGATATATTCCCTGGTTCAAAAAGCTTTATAATTTTTATAAATGAGCATGAGAATCTTAAATGTAATGTATAGTTTGGTTAAAACATGCAAATACACACCCACAGATTAGTAGACTACAAATGTCAAATGGATCTGTAATCTCATGGATTCCAATGTTCCTTCCATTAATGAAGATTATAACTTACCCATGCCACCCATCTTTTGCATTTCTTACTCATGTTCTCCCCAAAATTCCCTACTGAGTATCCATTCAGTATACTGCAGGCCTTCTTTAGTTCCTCCCAATATCTCAAGGGTCACTGTAGAACACTGAAATTTAAAGATAGGAAGAAATTACATTTTATCAATCGATCGAGGGGACAAGATAATCATGTGGTCAGCTAGGTTTTCTAACATCTAGATTTAAAGCTGTAAGGCAACTGAGGGATCATCTAATTCAGAGAAGTCCAGAATGGAAGCTCTGCCACCCTTATTACTCCTGAATGTGACCCTTACCATATTAAAATATAATTTGGAAATATTTAGCAAAATCAGTGTAAATGAAATGAAACATATATAATGCCACATTTTAAAACTATATATAGTCTATATGCCCCTGCAAGGATCTTCATGAATGGATTAATGGCTGCCTCCTTTTACTGATCTAGTTTAATCCCTTCATTTAAGAGGTGAAAAACAGGCTCAAAGCAGTTCCTTGACTAAGATTCTACAGGTCAGAGAGGTGAGGCAGGATTCTTTCTAACCTGAGTTTTGTGTCCAGATCCAATATTCTTTTCCAGGACCACTTACTTTGGTTGAGAATTTTCTAGCCAGGGCAGACAAGAAAAGTTCAGCTTGATAAAGCCTGAATTTGTAAAGGTATAGAATTATGAGGAATTAGTATAGTTAGTTGCTAAAGTAAGGAACATTAGCTATGAAGGGAATGTGAAACTGAAAATAAAGATTTTTCTGGGGACCAGAAATTTGTAAGCAACACAAAGAGTAGAATTAAGAGTAAGTAGGTGGAGAGAACATAGTGGATTGAGAGTCAGGCCTAGGAACAGGAGGTCCTGGGTTCTAAAATGGCCTCAGACACTTCCAAGCTGTATGACCCTGTGCAAGTCACTTAACCCCTATTGCCTAGCCTTTTGTGCTCTTTTGCCAGAGAACCAATATGTACAGAAGGTAAGGGTTTAAAAAAGAGAGAAAGGAGGTGCCCAACTAGATCTGAACTTGAACAGAATTATTGCATAAGTCCCATTCAACGTAGTTGGCATACCTGCAACCTTTTTAAATCCTGTGTGATACTAATATCACCTACATAGTTTCTGACAAATTTCAGCTATAGACATCTCCCAGCTGCCTTCAGAATTTCCTCAATAACTTCATGAAGGTAGTGGTATTGAATCTCAATCACAAAGTAAAATTGCAACACTTGTAGATATTTTGGCATAGACAGTGATGTGGAGATGGAAGTATGGTGTATATGTGAGACTCATTGAATAAGCATAGACCTAATTTAGCACAATATTGGGAGAAAAGTCTTTAAAAGTAGGTTGGATCATATTGTAAAGGGTTTAGATGTTAAGAAATGAGTTTCTGTAGCAGGAGAAAGTTTTTAAAGATTTTTAAGCATGACAATTACATGACTGAAAACCTGCTTTAGAAAATTACTCAAGCAGAAATAAAGATGAATTGGGGAAAAGGGGGAAACAAAAGGCAGAAAAAAGACCAATTAGGCAATTATTGGCAATAAGTCAGGCAAGGCCTCAGTGAGAGTGGTGGCAATGTGAATGTAAAGGATGACAGAGAAGTCACAGAAGTAAGAGTTGAAGATCAGAAATCATGATGAGTAAAAGCATAAACACTTGGCAAAAACTGTTAGCATGAAAAAGCTTTAGCTTTCCAGATTACAACTGCTGATTCTCTTATTTCTAATTAATATGAAATAATATACAGAAGAAACAGGGCTTTCATCTGTTTGTCCCAGTTTCATCAAAGTGATTTTGTCAGCAGTGGACCAGAACTCTGCCACATTAGACTGAATTCTCATTAGGCAGCCAATTTGTCTGAATCCTCATTAAATTGATGAACTCATTTACTTACAAGTGGTGACATTTGATATTGTACAAGGATGTGTTTAGAGATTAAAATAAAAATTGTTGTGTAGATAGATTTATTTAAATCTTGCTAGCCTTTCAGTTATAACTAGATATTCTAATGCCACTTTTTGCCTTTTGGTTAAAATAATAGGCCTAATGAGTTAAATATCTTCAGCATATTATTAAGAATAAGTATGTATCAGTTTTTTAAAAAATAAAATGATCACAACCTGCTGGTGTACTATATCTTTGTCCCTTTTCAAAAATGTGTTCATGTTACCAAAAGAAAAAAGGTCTATCCATGACTATAACATTACTTTGTCATATTGGTATCTGATAGTCACAAAAGTTATATTCATAAAAGACTCTCAAATTGTATAAAATATGTAAATTGCCCAAAAGGGGAAGTATGATTACTGAATATGAATATTATAATGGCATTATAAAAATGATCTAAGTGTGGAAAGGAAAACTGAGACTGAGGAACCATTCCCTGTTATAACCCTTCCATATTCCTTTTCCCCAATCCTTACAGAAGTAAATATAAACAAAGATTATTTTGGCTTTGATAGTTTAATATTGATTTTATTGGACTCTTAATCCATTTATCTGTATGGGATTGCATTATAAAATTTAGTAACTTTGTAGTGACCTCATTATGGCATCAATAAATGTTATATAGGGAGAGAGAGAACCTAATGGTCTAATTCTTCCTTTAAAAATGAGGGGGGAAATCAAATTTAGAAAAACCCATGTAATTTTTTAATTCTTTCTTTTTAAGTGTGGGACTCATGCTTTTTGAGTAGATTAGATGTTAAATATGGTCATTGCCATTATTTTGGGCAGTTCTATTCAAGTAGTTCAACCATATGGTTAGTTTTACTTGCTCTACTTCATGTTTCAGTCCCAATCTTTTTGGAACAAGTGAATAATATGTGGACAAGGAAAAGAGTTACACCAAAGTTAGGAGAAAATTGTCTCCCTCATCTTGGACATAGGTATTTGCAAAATGGTTTATTGTTCACTATTAACCTCTCTAGTCAATCATAACAATTTTATTCAAGACAAATCATAATTGTTTTGTTGTAAATAATGTTTGATAAAGCCTCAAATATGCACCTCCCCCCAAGAGATCATTGTATGTTGTAGTTTCAGAGCCTTAAATCATGGTGTGTCCATCCGTCCACCTGTCATACTCACCAATTCAGTCCTATTGTGTATGACAGTTATAGATGTCTTTTCTAATAAGGCTTGCATTTGAAGATAAGACTGAAGGCAAACAAATTAAAATTTTGAAAATAAAGGGCAGTTTCATATGCAGTAATGTACCCATTCATAAATGATCATGAACGTTTTTATGTTTATTTTTTTTTAAGATAAATGACCTATTGTATAACACTTACTATTAGGTAGTCTAGATGTCTCTATATTTTGAGAGATAATGCTCTTGTATTATTATACCCTAATAAAATGAGTTAATGTTTTAGTATCATAGATAAATGTACAGTTGGATATATATTTAATAACCAAACTGAGAAACACTTAATTTTAGTTGTCTGAAGCAATATAACACAAATTTTCCAGTAAAACAAATTGCACTTTTAGAATATATTTTAATGTGCATTCGACAAAGGAGAAAATGAGGTGATTGAAGTTCAATTTGTAGCATGTTATTAACCATTTCCGCTTGACTAGATGAGTAAAAGGATAATGGATGAGGGTTTTATTATTACCTTTCTACTAAAATGAAGTGGTATAAAAGATAAGGTGATGAGATTAATGAACATAAGGAAAAGGAGTAATCAATCAACCACCAAGTGGGACCTGAAATGACAGTACTCTCTAAGATTTGTAAGAGAACACTTTTTAAAAGTAGGCTTTGTCACTCTTATCATTCATTTGGAGCCTAGCCTTTAAAAATAATTTCTTTTATTCTTTACTATATTAGTGTTTATTTTGGTTTCCTTAGCTATTTGCTGCACTTCTGTGCACAAGAATTTCACAAATCCCAGTTTATGCTAATGTAATACAGTTAAACTAAAATAATTAACCTATTCTGTCTACCTTCTACCTCCTTGCTCTGAAAGAAAATTATGCTTGCCTCATAAAATATATTTCAAATCATTAAAAATGAGTTCATTATTAATCTTATTAGTATTGTTTAGCACAAATTTGAATCCTTATCAAAGGCATGGTAATAGAAATAAGCAAGACTCTAAAATTGGGTTAAAATCTTCACTTCAAACTTAAGATATTCTGACCTCACTTCAGCAAGGTATATTCAGAATAGAAAAGTAACAAAAAGTTTTATGTCTATTTTAAGGAGCAATGCATATTTAAAGAGCAATCTGTTAAAGGTGATTGAATTCAGCAAATTTTTATGTGCAAGGCACTATGGGGGATGCTGGGGGAATAAAATGACAAAAAAATGAAACTACTTGCTCTCCAAATAATCAAAGGGCCCTGGATTTAGAGTCAGACATTCTCATGTATCTTCTTTAAGTTTACTAGCTGTGTGACTTTGGGCAAGTCATTAATCTTCTTTCAGCTTTGATTTTCTCATTTACAAAGTACTGGAATAGGTTTTTGGAGAATTTAAGAATGGATTAGATAATCTCTAGATTTCATCGCAGCTCTAAGTCTTATCATTTTATGACTATTTTTGTAAAAGACTGGCAATGTAACTTTTTTTTCTTTTACCTTTGCCTTCTGTCTTGGAATCAATACTATGTATTGATTCTGAGGAAGAAGAGTGGTGAGGGTTTGGCAGTGGGGGTCAAGTGACTTGCTCAGGGTCACATAGTTAGGAAGTGTCTGAGGCCAGATTTGAATCCAGGACCTCCAGTCTCTAGGCCTGGCTCTCAGTCCACTGAGCCACCCAACTGCCTCCTAGCAAAGTCACTTTAAAAATCCGTTCATTCATGTTACATTCTATTGGGAAGCTTAAAAAGAATATCTGTCTTTACATTGAAACAATATAATAGGGACAACTAGATGGCTCAGTGGATAGAGAACCAAGGCTGAAGAGACCTCAGTTCCAATCAACATTCAGATACTTCCTAGCTTTCCATCCTTCAGCAATTGCCCTTACTGCTCTTCTACCTTCAAATCTGTCAGTGCTAAGACAGAAGGTAAGGGTTTAACAAAACAAAAACAATATGACTACAACCCTGTCCCAAAGAAGTCTGATTTATATCTGATAGACAAAAGTGTTTATTAAATTCCATATGTTTTATTTGTTAGCCTTTAGGTTTTTTCTTTATGCTAAACTGCACACTTTGATATATGTAATATATTTAGATGGATGATCATTTCAGAAATCAAGAAAGTTTTCACTGTGTTATTTCCCATAATGTCTTTTGACATTAACTTTCATGATCCTTGGTTAATAGAAATAATTATATGGGTTAGCCTTTTTAATCTCATATTTTCATTTTTGTAGCATATTACTAGTATGTTCATTAAGACAGTATTGTAAACATGGTATCTTGATTAAAAAACATTTGAAGATCTCTTGTATTATTCTTATTAACAAGGTAGTGAAATTCAGGTTGGAAGATAATATTTTTAAATGGATTCACCAAGACACAGTAAAATGCAAAGAGCAAGTTCTTAATACATTTTTATGGTTCAGTGATCTTTGAAATCAATTCAATGACTCCACTCAGATTATTGATTTAGTTGCTCACTATTAACCTGAAAAGAATTCTTTTATGGAAGTGGCCTAGGACTCTGTCCTTTTTCAATATTTGCATCAGTACCTTGTTTGAAGATGTAAAAATCAGATCAAATTAATAGGCAGATCAGATTTGCACCTGACAATTTTGGGAGAAGCAGCAAATATCGGTAAGTTCAAGATTCAAAATGATCTATTCACAATAGAACATATGAGAAAAATATAGAAGTTAGTGTAACCTGCATTTAAGTTTAGAAAAAAAAAAGTGCAAGTGTGGAACAGAGGAATGTGACTAGAGAAACAGTGTATAAGAAAAAGAACTAGGGTTTAACAGAATTCTTTTAGTTGGTTAGAAGATCTATTATGGGCCAATAATAGATATATAGATACTAAAGAAGTTAGTTTAATCATAAGGAATTGTGGGAAATTGTGGGAAAGAGTTTTATCATTCTAGTTTGTGCTGGTTAGACTGAATCTGGGGGGGATTGTGTTCAATTCTGGACATCAAATTTTAAGAGGGACATTGACAAATTAGAGTATGTACAGAGGAGGGTAAAAGGTCTGGAAACCTTGTCATACAAAGAGTGATTGAGGAACTTGGGATGTTTAGCCTTGAGAAGAAAAGACTGAAAGGAGACGTGATAGCTGTCTTCAGATATTTGAAGAGCTGTCATATGGGGAGAATGAGCTGATTTGTTCTCTATTGATCCAGAGGGCAGAGCTTTAGGACATCTGTGCAGAAGTTACACGTAGGCAGATGCTAACTCAATACCAAAATAACATTTCCAGCTATTGTAATCAACCTGGATTAGCTTTTGTTACTTTTCCATCACTGGATGTATACAGACTGCAAGATGCATCATCAGGGATAAAGAATGGGAAAGATTCCTATAGGAAATTTCATTGGTATTTAGTGACTTCTAAAACTCCATCCAAAGCTAAGATTCTTTTTTTACCTTACACAGTTAGCCACAGTTTATAATAAATCCTCCATAGAGGCTCTGTGATCTTTTGCTTTTTAATTAGAAGAATAAAGGCCACCTCACCTTTGAAAACTTTGATTTAATGAGGTTTAGACTACCTTTTCCTTAAAAATGAAAAAAAAAATCAGTTGATCTTATAATTGTAGTTGTGACAGATTATGTTTTATTGGTCAACCGTAATTATTAGTCAAAAAATTAATTCCAGAAGTACATTTTAACAACATATATTGCTTATATTGAGTATATTTTTTCTCTATTTTATTTCTATCAATATTCTGTCCCATTATTACATTTCTGATTAAATGATGATTGTAAAGGAAAAAATACTTAATGCTTGATTATAATGATGGAATGCAAACTTAAAGGAGTGAATTGAATTCTAGGACATCTGAATTTCTCTTTGAAATTTCTTCATTGCTTTACATAATTTTTTTTGAGCAATGTGCTTGAAAAAGAAGACTTTAATATATGTGTATGTCTCTAACAATTTCTACTCCTTCACTTGATGATAGGAGTTTGTTGTACTTTTTCTTTTTCTTTCTTTCTTTCTTTTTTACATTTTTACATTTTACTAAGTATCAAAAGCTCACATGCCATAGTATTCTTAGGAGCAGTAGCTATCTTTGAACCTTTTGTGAAAGTATGATTATTAATGGAGTTTTGAACCTGTTTTAAAATTTAACTTAGTTTCCTTTTTTTTTTTAACCCTTACCACACATCTTAGAATCAATAGTGTGCCTTGGTTCTAAGGTAGAAGAGCATTAAGGACTAGGCAATGGGGATTGACTTGCCCAGGGTCACTCAGCTAGGAAGTGTCTGAGGCTAGATTTGAACCTAGGACCTTCTGTCTCTAGGCCTGACTCTCAATCCACTGAGCCATCTAGCTGCCCCATTAACTTAGTTTTCAACACAAAATTATCTGAAGGAATGAATATATCGATAAAGCCCATAGCCAGCATTTTTATAACACAGTAAGTTTTCCAAATGCTTTACATGTATGATCTCATTTGATCCTCACAACAGTCCTGTCAAGTAGGTGCTATTATTATTCCTATTTTGCAGGTGAAGAAAATTGGATCAGGTCACACAGCTAGTAAATTTCAGGGGGGAAAGATTTGCACTCAGGTCTTTCTAATTTAAAGTACAATAGCTTTATTTTTCACTATGTGGTATTAATGAAATTCTTAACTTAATTCCTAAATGAAATGAAAATTTCCATATATGTTGTAGAACAGAAAGAGGGGATTGTACATGAAACTGCAAATCTCTGCTTTTTTATTTAAATATATAATACATTCATGATATAACTTTCAAAGATGCCTTGTATGCCACTGATTCCTTGTGAAATTCCATCTATTCTGTTTTCATATGATTTTTAAATACATATTTTATCCTTTTTTGTATATATATATATATATTGTGCTAGTATATATACTGTTTTCAAAGCTAGAAATAAAATGTATTCTATAGGTATTTAGGAGTTTGCTTTTATAAATATGTTTAATAGTTAAAGAATCTTTAGTTATAATCTACTATCATTTACTCTGAGTTGTTTTTCCCTAGGTCTGTTTTTAGACTGCCCCCCCCCCCCCAATAGACTATGGATATAGAATATTGGATCTAGCCAAAAGGATAAATACTTATTCATATTGCAGTACTTTTCCTAGTGTTAACTAATTCTTTTTCCTGTATCCCCATCTCCCTTTCCATGGTCTACAAGCCATGTGTCATCATGCAAGTTATTTTCTGTCTTTTGATACAGTTTCCTTTCTATAAAATGATTTTTTGCTTAGATGATCTAAGATCATTTTAAAATTAAAAATAGTCTAAACCCTATCATTTAGGTAATAGTAATCTTTTATGGCTCCCTTTTCCTTCAGGCAGTTTTAGCAAATGTAAAATGGAAGTAATTTTGAATTCCTTTTCTTCATTGTTGTTTATTTGAGTCTATTCAAGGAATTCAGTTACCCAGAGTAACATCTACTTCCTTTTCTATGAAAATTTAAAAACCATTTATTAGACCTTAATATGTCTTCCCAGAAGAATTTGGCTGGTTATGAGTACAAAACTATAGTACTTTATTACAGACATATTTTACCTCCTAGGGAAATGCTTAGTCCCTATTATGAGCTAAACTTGAATACTGAGAATAAGATCAGGGTCATTTGTGATATAAACATACAGATAGAATCTAGGAGGGACAAGATACAAAGGCCCAATGTTTGGGTACAATAATCTTTAGATTGCAGTAAGAACAGGTAGGAGAGATGATACACAGGTTATGCTCACTCGTTTTTACTCCTTTCCGGTTTGGTTCAGGTGCTCCTGGCTCTGTCCTGTGCAACAAGATGAGTCAGCAGTGAGAAGTACCTACTTGGTTCCTACCTTTATGTTTTAGGGAGTTACTAATTATGAGTACTTGTATGAGAGATAGAAATTTCCAGGTGAAAAGATTTGAGGGCCCAGTAGGTTTTATAAAGGAATGACAAGCAGTAGTAGAAGGAGGCATTTCTAAGGCAGAAGTAGAGAGAAAGGTTAAGCCTAGAAAAACCTTGTGGTTTTCTAAACTATCTTTCTATTTATTTCTTGGAAAATCTCTTGGATAGTCATATATTATCTATTCCTTTGATAATTTTAGATCTATCATGAGAATATTAATTTCAAATATAGAAATTGTCATTTCAAATAAGGCACTGAAAAACTTTTGAATGATAATGCCAGTGAGAAATAATGAACTCTCATAGCCAAAATGCCATCACATATATTCTGTTGATTTAATGTAGTAGATAAAATTAAATATATGCAAAGAAATGACAGATATTGGAGGGGATATGGGAAATTTGGGATGCTAATGCACTGTTGGTAGAGTTGTGAACTAACAGAAAAAGCAATTTGGAAATATGCCTAGAGTGCTATAAAACTGTGCATTCCCTTTGATTCAACAATACCACTACTAGGTTTTTATAACATGGAAATTTAAAAAATGGAAAAGGAGATATATATATATATATATATATATATACATATATATACATACATATATATGTACAAATATATTTATAGTAGCTTTTTTGGTGGTAGCAAAGAATTAAAAATCAAGGGATTTTTTTATCAATTGGGGAGTGATTGAACAAGTTGTAGTATATGATAGTAATGGAATTTTGTTGTCCTATAATAACTGATAATCAGGATGCTTTCAGAAAAACCTGGAAAGACTTACACAAACTGATGCAAAAAGTAGTAGAATTAGGAGAACAGTAACAGTACTATTGTATGATGATCAACTGTGAATGACAGTAGTAATACAAAGATCCAAGACAATTCCTAAGGACTTATGATGAAAAATGTTGTCCACCTCCAGAGAATTAATTGATGAATCTAAATGCAAGTTGAAACATAATTGTCTTTATTTTATTTTGGGGGTTTATTTTTGGTTGTTTGTTTTCAATAACATGACTAATATGGAAATATATTTTACATGATTTCACATTTCACACACCTATATAAAATTTCTTGCCATAGTACTGTGGGCAGGGAAAGGAAGTGAGAGAATTTAGAACTCAAAATTGAAAAAAAAGAATGTTAATTGCTTTTATATGCAATTGAAAAAAAGAAAATATAAAAAAGAATTTAAATATAAGCTAAAACTTATAATCAGTGCTAAAGACTGGACAGCAAATAACAATTAAAACTTTTTTAAAAGGCTTTATGTAAATGCTTTCAGGAAATGCAGTTGAATAAAGTAGGTCAAATCAACATTGTTAATAAGAAAGTCCCTTTCTATATTTAAAGGGTCTGTTTAGTACACTGGAGGGCAGAAACTAGATTATGTAGAGTTAAGAAGAGAATGAATGCCTAGGAATTGGAGACATTGGCATTGAGGTAGCTGGCATAGATCAGACGTTTAAGGGTCTTGACAGGAAAGGAAGGTGATTATGTCCAGAAAGGGTATCTTGGTTAGGAAAAGGAAATCTTGGTTAGCTTGGTCAGTGAAAGGTTGCTGGTTTTTTCCCCCCCTAATTTAATTAAAAAAAAAAAAAAGATGTTTCAAGGTGTTATGGAAGGAGCAAATAGAGGAAAAGAAATGAAAGATGTTACTTAAAGTAGAGTTTGTAGATTTAGAAAGAAAAGGTCCTCTAGGGTAGTAATGGCAAGCCTATGGCACTCAGAGCACTCTCTGTGGGCACATGATCCCTACCCTGTCCACTGCCTCCCCAGGTTATTTCTAGAAAGGCAGAGCGACTTTGGTGGAGTTGTTCTTCTCTCTCCCCCTCCCTCTCCTTCATCACACCTGATGATATTTTTTTCATACCCCCGCCCCTCTCCCCAGCAACCAGTGGAAGCACACAGGGGGTAAAATGAATGGCTCCCAGGTGGCAGAGCTGAAGGGGACCAGAGTGCTTGGGCTACTTCCTTCCCACTCCCTACACTGACTGAGGACATTCTTCACTTTACTCTCCCCTCCACCCAGTAGCCCAATGGGAGCACTTCCTTCTTCCCTTGTGTGGAGAAAGGGTGGGAGCAGGATGTACCCAACACTTGATGTGAGGAGGGGCACAGCATGCCTCTCTGTGGGGTGGGGCAGCACATCACTCAGTGGGGCCTGGCACCCCATCTCTAAAAGGTTTGCTGTCACTGCTCTAGGAGATGCTTCCTAGACTAGTTTTATGTTTTAGTAGATGAAGTTTATATACTTAGAATTTGTGCTTTAAGATTAAGGAATAGATTGAGAGATTAGAAGAGAGAGCAAAAACAGTGCAAATATGATCTTTAATTCCTCCCTGAAGTCTCCAAACTGTATCTTTTATGTCATAGCTTTTATTTATTAAGTAGATATATTTACTATAGAGAAATCACTTAACTAAGTGCTAGCAGTACAATGACAAAAATAAACCAATGCCTGCCCTTAAGGACTTTAATTTCTATTGCATCTTTTCTCCCAAGGGTCCAACATTTACTTAGTCTAGCTGTCACTATTATTGGATCTCACTTTGGATCATCTATTAAAAAAAAAGTAATTTGTAAAGTGAGCTTTATTTTTCAGATTCAAATGAGGTAGATTTTTTTTAGTGGTTAGCTAAAACAACCCTTTAGCCCAGGACTTCTTACAAGAGACATTTAGAGGTTTGTGGCCTAGAATCAGAAGAAATAAATTATTTGGATTGTAGCAGCCACAGAGTTGGGGGCTAGGAATAGATATAGGAATAGTTGTGTTTAGATAGAGAACTGGACCTATAATTTCTTTGATTCAGGGAATTAGGAAACCCCATTACCAATGCAAGTTAGTATGGTCTCTGCAACTTAAAGTCATAGAAAAGAAATTCTTTACAGTTTATGAGGTCATAAACTGAGTCATCCTGTTTTTGTATTACCATTGCACAGTGTCATGTATTTACCTTGCACTTCAAAAGATTAGTGATATTGAAGTTGCACAGTTGATAGAGCAGCAGACTTAAGAGTCTGGAAGACCTACATTCATAGACACTTAGTACTTCCATGGTCCTGGGCAAGTCATTTATCCTCTCTGTATCTCAGTTTCCTGAACTGTAAAATGGAGATAATAATAGCACCTACCTCCCAGGATTGCTGGGTTCAAATGATATGGTGTTTGTAAAGCTCTTTGAAAATCTTAAAGTGGTATATAAATATTATTGTGATTTTTCTTGTTATCAATAATGTGTATCCTTGCCATAGTATTATAAACACTCCATATTTTAGTATTTGCTGTGTTATTATAATCTTCATGGATTGCTTTGGCCAAAAACAGTTTATTGTTTGGTAGCCAATCTTATAGTGATAAGTTCATTTGAGCTGCTTTTCAAATGGGACACATTTGCTGCCAGGCACATACACAAGACCTTTCTAGTTCTATTGGCTTGGCATTTGTAATCTAAGGGTCACTTCTATTATAAGGTATCAGAGTAGAACTTTAATTAAAAAGACTTGTACATAGTAGGCATTTAATATTTTATTTGGCATTATATCTCTAAGAAGTAGCAAATGAAGTTATGATGTTCACTCATTTGTTTCTTTTTATATAGGAAGCTCACCTTGCCCTATTCATAAATCTTTTTTCCTTGCTGTAACTACCTTTATCTCCTCAACAGGGTCAGTAGTTTTACCTGCAGGAGGATCCTAATGACTTCTTCTCTTGAATTAGTGACCAATGGATATGACTGATCCAGCACAGAGAAGTAATGTGCTGTAATTCACTTAATTTGAATCCACATCATTCTAAGTATTCTTATAATATCTGTTAAATATATTGCTAATTACATAGACACATCAATGTTTGAATAAGGGTCACCATATATATTCATCTTAATTTATCCTCCACAAATAGGAAATTAAGATTAGTGATTCACTCCAAATATGTTGACAGGCCTGGTCTAAATGTGTTGACAGTGGTAATTAAAAAATTAAAGTTTAGGTGTTGAGATTAGAACTCTGAGGGAGGGAGAAAAATGCTGGACTCTTGTTCAAATAAGCTTCATTTTAAATAGGAGAGGACTTCTGCTTAGAGATAGTCTATGAAAAACAAGGATCATGAATGAGATGAAAGCAAAGGGATGATGTCACAGTGTAATATCATGTTTGTGGAATAATTTAGTTTGATCTCCTTTTTTTCACAGTTTCCACAGTAGAAGTCTCTATGATTACATTTCCTAATCTGGTTTTTAAGTCAGTGTTTTACTACTTGGATAGCATTCAAGTATTTGGGAGAAAGAATCTAGGCTAGAACAAAAAACATCCGCCAAAGTGAACCTGCATTTCCTCAGACTTTTTCTGGAGATCTGTGGTTAGTTTGAATGATTACCTAATCTATGTCAGAGAGAGGTAGGCCATTCATCTAGGGCACTGCCCATTTTCACACACACAGTCACTGAGGCTGAATTATTTGCTGTCTCAGTGGGTGTTATAGATTGAACTTGAGTCTCTGATAAATGATCATCAAAGTAATGAATCTTTTGAGCTCTGAAACAGGGGACTATTGCAAGACCATGAAAGTAAAATGTTCAGCATTTTAAAATTATAGAAAATTAGAAAAAGAAAGGCTCAAATTTGTCTATTTAACATGTTGGAGTTATCAACTCTTCAAATGAGGAATAAAATTAAGTATATTTTGATTTCAAGTAGTTTTCCAAATATTAGAACATAAATATAGTTTTCTTTTCAGATTCAGTATACTATAAAATAGTTCCAATAGTAAAAAGCTGTTGTATATTAAATTGTGTTCATATATGAGTAGTTTGTATCCCTCTTTCAAAAGAAATTAATCTCCTATATGTTAAGGGTAAAATTTAGGGTTGAGACTCAATATAATTTTAGTGGTCGCCAAGGATTTAAATTCTAAATCTCAATAACATACTCAAGTCAGAATGGAATTTTATGGTGGTTTATTTACAATAGAAGGAAGAAATTAAAAATGAGGGAGAGAGAGAAAGCGGAAAAAAGGCTCTGGCTTGGTCTGAGCAAGGGGTAGTTCAGAGTCCTCAGCCAAGGGGCCTTCCCAGAAGATTAAATCTAGCCCCAAGATGAGGAGCCTCTTTGGAAGCTGATGTCTTCAGAAAGGTCAAAGGAAAGGGGAGTCAGCCATATCACTCACCACATGGTCCCTTCAAGGAAGCAGGCTGAGGTCCCATACACCACCAAGTCAAGTTCCACAGCCAAAGTCTATAAAAAGGTCCCTCTCACAGGAAGTGACTTGAAACATAAAGGCAGTTCTTTACTTCACTTCCTGTGGCTTAAACTTGGCTTAGGACAGCCCAGGGGGTCAGTCATTTATTTCTGATTTGTCACTTGCTAGCACATGCAGATCATAGACCGTCCTCCCCCACAGTTAATCCTTAAATGGAGGTGTATACATTCCTGGTTGCTAAAATTCTAAAGACTAAGCAGGGTGCAGTAAATCTAAAATTCACATATAGAAGAGACCATTCAGAAGATTATCAGCTTCTATGATGCCATTCCTTGAAGTACAACAAATAAGTGACATAACACTAGCTCTGACAGGTAAAGCTTTATATTTTAAAAAGCATTTTCCTAATGCTCACCCAATGAAGTTGTTGTTTTCAATTTGCCTGGAGGAATCTCTGAGTCAGGGAAATGGAATCAGTAGCATAAACCCCCACAAGATAAGAAATTTCAGAGTTCCAACTTTTAACCCCTTACCCATCTCACTCTTGTACACTGTTGTGAACTGAACACCTTTCATTTATACATACTCACATAGTAATGTGGTCCCCAAACCAAGTCTGTGGCAACTTCCTACTCAGTTTCAGACCCAGAACTTTAGAAAACACCTCAAATTTCATAGAAATTTCGAGTTCTAAAATATTTGAAGGTCATAGGGACTTGAGCTCTTGAGATCCAGAACAATTGTTTTTGATCTAGATGATGTGGTTTTTCTTCAGAGAGCTGGCCAGGGAATCCAACCATTATTTAAAATACTATTGTCCCTATTATACCCATTATGTACCACAAGTGTGGGTGTTTTGGGCATGTACTCATCTGTTATCTCTTTCTGCTTTCTGATTTGGTGTTCTTGTCAGTTCTCCTCTTTACAGATGACTCTGAAATTGATATATTCAGTACCAGTTTCTTACCTGAACTCCAGTCTTTCATCACTAACTGCTTTGGGGTATTTCCAAAAACATGTCCCATAGACATCTCAAACTCATGTGTCCGAAATAGAACTCATTAATTCTGAATCCTTGCTTTCCTATTAAAGTTGGGTGTATTTTCACTTTTTTAGTTACCCAGGTTCAAAATCTTGGTATAATCCTTGACTCTTCCATCTGATTCATGTCACATATCCAATGCACACAAAACCAATGGTTGCTGGATTTAATTTCTTTCCTCTATATTTCTTACCTATGTCCTTTCATCTCTGCTCACTTGGCAATGACTAGTTCATCACCTTGGCTATTTCAATAGCTTCTTATTTTCTTATACTCCTATAAGGCTCTCACCTCTCCAATTTGTCCTCCACAGGATGACCATGGTGATTTTTCTTAAGGAGATCATGCCATATCTCTTTCACCACTTCTTACCTCCTTCCCATAAACTCTAGTTACTTTCTATTGTTTCTATGACCCACTATAAACTCCTGTATCGAACATTTTAAACTCTTTACGACTTGGTTTCCTACTACATTTCTACTCTTCTTACATGCACTCTGATCTAGCCATAGTGGACTTTTTAATAGTCAGCAAGCATAACTCTTAATCTCCCATCTCTTTGACTTTGCACTGATTATTGCTCATACATGAAATGTATTCCTTTATCCTCACTTCCATAGAAACCTTTCTACTAGTCCACTCCCTTTCAAAACTACCCTGTATTCATTTGTTATATGTTTGTCATTGCATCTGTTTATGTTGGCCCTCACCATTAGAGTTCTTTTGATAAAGACTATTTCATTTTTGCCCTTTTAGCCTCAAATTTCAGCACAGTGCCCAACATATAGTTGTTGCTTGAGAAATGCTAGTTGATTGGTTATTTTTATACCCCAAAGTTTTTTATTTCAGTGTTCCATGTACCAAATAACCAATTTGTAAACAAGGTTTTGGTTCACAGTCCATTTGTTCCCTTAAAGCTTCCCTGTAGGTTCAGAGATGGCTTATCTGTACCAGTAATCTCACACAGTTTATGAAACTCTCTGAATTGTTTTCAATCTACCTATTCTGCACAACTTCCAGAAAATTATAACTACATGAAATGATAGCTGCTTAAAGGCAGGACAAAACATGTATTATTGGTGTCTTTACATGCACCTGACTTTTACACTCATTGTTTTGTTTATTGAACATAATAGTAATAATTGCTTGTGCTTTTGACCTTGAATTATAATGGAGGTGGTATGGTGAGGGGAAGTGCAAAGGAAAGTCTTGGGAAGCGTAGAGAGGAGGAAAAGAAATGGTTCTTTCAACTCTAATTAGACCCTAAGCCTTTAATCTAAGAATCATAGTATTTAAATCTGGAAGGAACCATAGATATACACCCTTGAATTAGCCTATATACATTTACTCATCCCCAACTCCTCATGCATCAAGACAAAAATGAAATGTAAAGGTTTGTTTGTTACTAAATTATTTAAGTTAAGAAATATACCTGTTTTAGGAGAGGTCAACCTTTTTATCCCCCTTTTCCCCATTTTTATAAAGGTAAAGTTATGTTACATTAAACACAGCCTTGAAAAGACAAAGGAGTCACTGAAAGGCATCTTAATAATTGTTCTATCAGTTTTTTCCTGGTTAATAGTAGGGAGTTGCCTGTTCTCACACTTAATTCAGCCATTTTATAAATAGAAACCTGTTGATATTTTTGGCTTAAGCTAGTAAATATGACTAATTTATTTTCCAATTCTACACCCTTTTCCTTATTACTGGTCCATGGCCAGAAGAGTTGGCGAAAGACCACCTTTATTCAAAATCTGTAATTTCTCTATCTTTTTTCCAGGATCTAGCTTGTAGGGAAGAAAGACAGTTTGTTAGAAACAGGTTTGTCTCAGCCCAACTCTAACTCAAAAAACTATTCTCTGTAATTCCTATCTGAAATGAGACATGATGTCAAACCCTAATAGAAATATATTAGCCTAATAGATCACTTAGTCACTACTTATTAATTTGTATCAGACATTTTGTTAAATGATGAAGATACTAAGAAAGGCAAAGGATATTCCTTGCCTTCAAGGAGCTAAGTAATGAAGGATATGATGTGTAAATAGCTACATAATAACAAGCTATTTATGGGATAAATAGGAAATAATCAAAAGGAAAATTGTATGAGATTTGGGAGGGATTGGAAAAAGCTTTCTGTAGCAGGCGGTATTTTAGGTGGGTTTGAAGCAGTGTGTGATGACAGCTAAGTGAAAATGTTCAAAATCAGCTTGTTGGAGAAATATCAAGGAGGCTAGTCTAACTGAATTGAAGAGCCTGTGGGGTAGTATAAACTGGAAGGATACTGGAAATATAAGGGCTGACCTAACTGATTTAGAGTTGAAAGAAGCCTGAGAAGTTTAGTCTAAGCTACCTTGCATTTTATAAATGAAGCACCTGAGTGAGGGTCAAGAGAATTTACATGTTTTGTTCAGTCATCTAGCTGTTTGTAAGTTGCAAAGCTGAGACTTGGACACAAGTCCTTTGCTTTTAAATCTTGTACACTTTCTACTGTGTCACACTAAATCCTTAGGTTAGATCTAAGTCCATGTAATTTGAATATCTAAAAATCAAACAAAAATAGTATTCTCTTGCCTTACTCTTTTTCTTTCTAAGCTCTCTACTCCACAACACCCCCATAAATTAAACAATATGACTCTAAATTGGAAACCCAGTTAAGTGTCATCTTCTGATTTGACTCCTGCATGTCGAAGCATGCTCTCACTAGTTTCAAATTTGTTAGCTTCAAGAAACTCTCTAGGGTGGTCATCTAATGTGACCATCCCTCATTTTGTAAGTGAGAAAGCTCTGGTTCAGATAGGTTAAGTGAAGAAATCTGATATTCTTATACCTAGTGCCAGATCTGATTTTAAAAATAGATTTTCTCCTCCTAAATTTTTAATTTTAGTTTCTTTTAAAAATTATTGTAAGGTATTTCAATCCTATTCATTTATAGTTTGTACTATTTTAAGTACTCATCTTTTTTGACTAAGAAGATCAGTAAAACAATCACTTCCTTTGTCAATTTTCTTTATACTTGGACTATATTTGGATTGGGGGAATGGGAGGGTTTAGGAAAATGTAGTTTGTTTGTTTTTTTTTACCTAAACTCAAAATCTCAAAAAATGAATTATTCTTTCTCATTTTTCTGGCTCAAAGTATTACTATGTTAAAATTGTTTCTGCCTAGGATTTAGAAAATCACAAGATTCAGAATGAGATAACTGAATTTAAATATTGACCCTGCTAATGATGCAGCAGAAAGAAAAGTGCCTTTGAAATCAAACAAGTAGGATTCAAATCCTGTCCCTGATTCTTACTTATGATTTAACTGTGTGACCTTGATTAGGATGCTTACCCTCCCTCGGCCTCTTGTAAAATCAAATTTAATTAGAAGGTCCCAAAGGTCCCTTCCACCTTTAGATCTTTGAAAAATTAGGATTAATAATAATTTTATCTCTCTTCACCACAGTTTCTTCCATGTAAAATGAGGAACTTGGACTAGATAACCTCTTGGGTCCCTTCTAGCTCCAAATACGACCATATACTATGTAATAGCGTTATAATACAAAATACATGTGTATTTTGAACCAGGAAAATGTTTTTCTAAGTTTATTTTGTGTATAAATGATCCTTAAGTATATACTCAAACTGCACTTTAGAAAAGTGTTCTAGAACTCTTTAATTTTTCATTATCAGACTAATTCCCTTTCTCCTTCCAGTTATTGCAAATTTTACTGTGCTTTTGTTTCTTTAACTTAACTAATATGAAAATGAGGTCAGTGGTAAGAAACATATTAATTTCAGGAACATTCACTATGAATTAGTTGCAAATGATTCTTGTAGGCTCATGAATAGTTTGTATACATTCCAGTACCATGACATAAAAATAGAGTTGTAAACAACATTTGAGAACTATTAAATAAAATGCTTGGGCTTTTCTTTTACATGAAGCAAATGGGAAACTTGAAATGTATACTTAAGGATTTGTAAGCAAGGGTAACTTTTAATCAGAGAAACAAGTGAGCCCTGATTTGTAAAGTTAGTTGATTGATGTTCCATTAACTATGTTTTTATTTTTTAAGAATGAGATTTTTTTTAGTGCTAAGGCAGTTTTACTCAAAAAGTAGCAGTTAATGTAAACTCCATGGGTCTGTCTGTGTCCAAATTATGAATAGTTTTGTATCAGGATCTGAAGGAGTTCCCATGGTTTCTGGAATGTTTATGAGGCCTGGCCTATAATGGATGGCTTTTCTTTCATTGTGAGTATAAAGGCAGTTTTCTGTTTTAAAAGAGCAAATAATTTTTTACAGACTTGGTACAACAGAATTTCTTGAAACAATTAGGATACATGTAAATCTACTATCCTTTCCAGGCAGTATGAAAGTGAAAGTTGCCTCAGAATCTCTAGTGACTGATATGTATGAATAAAGATGGCTTCTGACAAATGTTTCCATTTGGAAACTTGGTTAATCTTACTTACATATTCAAGTCATCTAGAAGTTAGAGATTCTACATGGACCTTTGAACATTTTTTGTATAAATCCCCCTAGAATTTAATATTCTCTTTAATTTGTGGCAATTTAAAAAAAAGATGCATTTCTATTTACCAAGCAGAGAGATCTGATGGAGTATCAACCAAGGAGGACTGTGGAATTATAAATTTTATATCCTTTTGTCTTGAGAAGCCCCTAGAATTCTGATATGTGAGAAAGTTCTTAAAAGGAAATGCTATCAAGTAGTTTTCTTTAATAAACTATATATCAGAGCTATTTACAAATCCTTTTTTAGCAACTTCAGAAATACTGTAATAATTTTCATTTTTGTCTACACATACTTGAAAGAGAAAAAAACAGGGAAAGATGATGTGCAGTTTCCCTCCTACTACACTCTCCAATCTTTTTTTGTTTCCAGGTTGAGAGAGCTCCTATATGGCATGAATAATCAGCTCCACTCAGTGAATTCTTGGGTCCCAAATTGTCATCACTGCCTGAGAAAATAAAACCTTAAATAATGCACTTGGGTATTTGAATAATTGGGAATATTTCCCTGGCGACCACCTTATATTTGATTTTAAAACCCAAGACACTGTAGTGAAACATATTAGATAATGCACTTAGATAATGCACTTCATTTTTGACTGCTGCCATTTCCGTATAGTGAAGGGAGATTGTTGGATAATTAGCAGCTTCAAAACTTCTAGAAAAGCAAGCCACTTTCATAACCTTGCCTTGAAGAAGAATGATTTCCAGACACACTTTTCCTAGTACTTTCATTGAATAACTACTATTAGGAATGCAACTAGCATATTTCCTGCCTTAAGCAAACAGTATGAGATCCTTCTAAAATCTACCTTTTGGGACAAATTTGTGTGTGTATATTTGTTGAGGAACATTGCACAGTTTTGGAATGGAACAGAGTAGATACACAGCCCAGGAGCTTCTAAGATGTTGAAAGCATAGAAGTGTTATCGATGACCTCTAAATTTCAATGCTCTAGGGCAGCAATGGTGAACCTTCTAGAGACCAAGTGCCCAAACCATTTCCTCATGCCACATGTGAGCTGCTCCCTTACCCCAGACAGGGGAGGGAGGAAGCTCTCCCATTTGGCTGCTGGGCAGAGCTGCAGGGGATGGGAGAAATGCCCTCAGGTGCGAACATTTTGCTATGGAGAGGGGGAAGGGAGCAGCATAGTTTTGCCAACATGACTCTGGGGCAAAGCTTCATCATTTATCTTATAGCTGTGATTCTGCCTACCCAACTGAGGCTGGGAACTGTGAGATTTAAAATGGTTGAAGTCTTAAACTGTAGTGATTAAAATAGTGGAAGATATAAATTGTGATAGATATAAGAGAGGGTGAGTAAATTTGACCGCAGAAATATGTTTCACTACAGTGTCTTGGGTTTTAAAATCAAATATAAGGTGGTCACCAGGGAAATATTCCCAATTATTCAAATACCCAAGTCAATTGGGTTTTATAGAGATTTTAATTAACAATACAATGAGTAATCAAAGAAAGAGAGAGAGAGTAAGAAAAGAATAAGTATGAAGGGCCTCAAACCAATATGGCCTAGACCTGAGTCTTAAAAGAGAAATCAGTCAGTTTTTTAACACTCACCACAAGGTCTGAGTAACAAGGATACTAGTGACACCAGGCCAGCATCCTTCCTCAAAGAGTCTTCCAGTCAGAGATTGTTTCAAAGGGCCTCTATCAAGAGCCTCCAGAGCTCCTACCCCAGAGGGACAGAGCCCCTCAGAGGAACTCCTCAAGGAGCTCTCCTCCAGAATGAGAGTCAGAAATCGAGATCCTTTGCTCTTCTCTGAGTTCTTATTTTTAAGGGCAAAATCTCCTCTGTCACCTCCCCTAAGTCCTTACATCTACCAATCACTGTAGATGTTTCTAAAGGACCACCCATTTTGAATTCACAGCTGAGTAGTTTTAATCTCTTTAGTAAGTCAGAAAAAATGCTGCTGTGTCGACAAATTTCATTAAGAAAAAACCTCTGAATAAGTTATCACCCTTTTAGGTTTAAGTAGTTTACAAGTTGCCCCACCTTTATAGGTACTTAGTATCTCATTGTATCAATTCTAAAACAGTCATGACTCAAAAAACTTCCTGTCCCTTCCATAAGCATGGATTAAAGTACTTTCATTGTTTAGCAAGCTGCTTTCTGTCCTAAAGCAGTCTTAAGTAGGGTGGAGCAGGGACATTCCCAAGGCAAGGAGTTTTCACACTTAAGTAGAATTCTCACTATCTGCTAGGGAATTTTTTAAAGTAGAAGATTTCCCAATGGGGAAATTTTCAACATTCATAAGTCTGAGAAATTTTAAGGTTTACAGAACCAACATCTCCTGTCCTCATCCAGATAGGGAGAACTTCTGTTTCTAGAGCTGATATTATATGAACAGTGCAATTAGGAAACATTTCATATGTATGTGTGCTCCTTTATACATCCTCATGTATACTAGTAACTGGAATTGGGTAGAGTAGTTCAGGCTGGAATAAATTTTGAATTTAATTTAATTGGAGGAAGTCAAATGTGGAGAAGGATTGTTAGGAACAAAAAGAAGTGTGAGATAAACAGTAAAGTGGAGAGGGACTATATTTTGAGGGAGTTGTAGAAGTATAACTTTGTAAGCATGGGAAAAGGGGTCACCATATGGAAATACCTGTAGTAGGAAGTTTCTTGACAGATCAGTTACATCAATGCCTGATAAGTCTGTTTCTTGGATCCAATTAAAAAAAAAAACAAAAACCATTCAAATACCATAATAAACAGGCTTTGGTTTCCTTGTTTGCATTCTTCTAAGTCTGTTAACATAATCTCCTTAGGCCATAAACTCCCTGAAACCATTGAAAATTTTTGTTCTAATACCTTGCTTAAATTTCATTCAAAATGTAGTGCTTTGTTCGTAGAATTTGGGCTCATT
Organism: Monodelphis domestica; assembly: GCF_027887165.1. NCBI lineage: Eukaryota > Metazoa > Chordata > Mammalia > Didelphimorphia > Didelphidae > Monodelphis > Monodelphis domestica. The sequence goes on along the minus strand of NC_077232.1, from coordinate 185,054,160 downwards.
ACAAAATATTTTCTGGCAAACTATATCTGAGCTGGTTTGTGAACTGAAGTTATTGCTAGTAGAAATATTGTGATGTAATTAAAATAATAAATTTTAGTTAAGTACTTTCATATAGAAGTCTTGTATATAAATAGGCTGTAGTGACCCAAGGATAAAAAGCCCCCATAGTTCCTGATTCTTCCAGAGTTGTCAGTTTCCAAAAATGTAAGAGGACACATACTCACATATTCATAAGAGGAAAGGGCAGATGCAAGTTTAAAATAATGTTAACTGACATTTAGCTAGCTCTTCCCAGTTTACCTACTGCTGGAATTAATCTCAAAACAGCCATGAGAGGCAGGTGCTCAAGTTGATTTTTGTTCTGACCAGATTTGTGATTTCAACACTTTACTGAGCCTCAGTTGAAGAAACTCCTCCTACCCACACAGATTCACATCCTTTACAACTGGAAGTCTTAGAGACTTGCAATGGGGCACGGATAAATTAAGTACCTTGACTTAGGTTATACCTTCAATGTGTATCAAAAAGGAGTACTTGATCCTTGGTCTTAAGGAGTCCAGATACCTGGACTATTAGAAAGTAATGAACAGCTAGCTTTGTATTCCAGGCAGGACTTGAATTCAAATCTTAACAGATCTAAAAAGTGTAGGAGGAAAATTTGGGAAGGGAGATACCACTCATAATTGAGAGACTTCACAAAAGATGTTCCACCTGAATGAGCTTTGAAAAAGATTCCTTCCTTCCTTCCTTCCTTCCTTCCTTCCTTCCTTCCTTCCTTCCTTCCTTCCTTCCTTCCTTCCTTCCTTCCTTCCTTCCTTCCTTCCTTCCTTCCTTCCTTCCTTCCTTCCTTCCTTCCTTCCTTCCTTCCTTCCTGCCTTCCTGCCTTCCTTCCTTCCTTCCTTCCTGCCTTCCTGCCTTCCTTCCTTCCTTCCTTCCTTCCTGCCTTCCTGCCTCCCTGCCTCCCTGCCTCCCTGCCTCCCTGCCTCCCATATCAGACTTGGAATGGAAAGAGGAGGCTTGGAATCAGAAGGCTTGGGTGCTAGACTTTCTAATTCTTATATGACTCTCAACGTTTATTATAGCACTTTGAACATAATATAAGTTTAATATATGTTGAATAAATGAAGGATGATTAATCATTCACATTTACATAGCAGCTTAAAGTTTGCAAAGAGATTTTCAAATATCTTATTTTTTATTTTCATAGCAAACATGGGAAGCAGGTTCGGTTATTCCCATTTTTCAGAAGATGAAACTAAGGCCTTTACAAGTTAAATGACTTGACCAGGCTCATCCAGTTAATGAGTGTATTTTTGGCTGGTTTTGAAATCAGGCCTTCATAACTCCAGCCAGATTTATCATTCTCTTGTCCTCCCAATTGTCTCTAGCTATAGATATATGATCTATTAAACATTTAGTTGCTACCTCAGTGTAGCTTTTTCTTCTTCAGAACCTTCTGATAGAGCAAATAAAAATGTAGTGAATAATGAAAGGTTACTATAGTAGGAATTAACTTCTAGTTCCATGATTTACTCCACTAATTTCAAAGACTATAGACCCATGCATAAATTATGAAGCTTTGTGCATATTTATGTTTAAATAAATTACTAAAATGAAATAACACAGGTTAATGACAATGTTCCCAAGTTGTCACAAGAGTCAGAATGATATTACTGAAATAAAGATAATGTACACTTCAAGATACTTTTAGGGACATTTTCTTCCTCCTCTTTATTATATATGTATGCTTTTTAAAAATTGTTTGTGGTCACTTTATTAGCTTTGGTTCTCTGTGGCACCTGGAAAAAGATGAAACAAATGTCTTCCTTTCCTTTTTCAGTATAAAATTAGTCATGTGAGTAAATATTTTTTAAATCATGTTTCTGTATGTTTATAAATGCTCAATATTTTTAAAAGCTAAAAACCATAAATCTGTCAGTAAAATATTTTTATTTTAGTTAAACTGGATATTGCACTGCAAATTTAACAAAGAAAAAGTGAAGAAAATATCCTAAACCTTTTTCTTTGCCCTATCCAGGAAAAACAAAAGGCATTGTTTCTTTTCCTTAATACCTTTGTGTAGTAAATTCTGCATTTTGCCTTCTTTTTTCTTCCCATTTGGTAGTACATAGAGTGTTTCTAAAGACAGACACAGTTGAAATGGCTTATAAGTTGAAATACTACTGTTTTATTGTAGTCGAAGTGGACTAGAGAACCTTCCACTTCAGAGCCTATTCAGTCTTGGCTCATACATATGAAATGTTAATTAAAGAAAAATGACTTCTCTGGTCATATAATTTACAATGCAAAACATTTTTAGACTGAATAAAATTGGAAATAAAGCAGAAAGAACTAGCTAAAGAGTCTTTGAATTATTTACAGGCTGGGACTTAAAGGTGCATCAGACTAGCACAAATATTACATTATGAAATAGGAATTTCAGTTTGCAGTAAATCTGTCTGCCACAGCAGCTTAAAATAAAATAGTTTTACCCATCTAAAGCAACATCAATTTGCCAGTCAGTGCTTCATGTATCAAAGTGTGTTCTGTGAAAATATCAATATCATTGGTTAATATAAATGAAATTAATTTTTAAAGCTGGGCTAAAGGTTGACATCTGAAAAATTGCATTACTTTGCAGAAGAGAAATTTCTGTCTTCTAGTGAAATTTCAGGTCAGGAGGGCAAGTAATTTTCACAATCTTCAATGGGAGCCAGTGAAATATGAACTTCATTGTCACCTAGCCCCAAAGCGATAAGATAAAATGAGCTGATACATCATTTGCTGTGGTTTTATCATCTCCTCCAGTAATTGGAAGAGAAAACATAAGAGTATGTGTGTGTGCTTTTCCACCCTAAACTCCTCATCATCCATACCCAAGCTTAAAGCTATTTTAGGCCAATCAATACAAAGGTCACATAGCATTTTATTTATATTTTTTTAATTCTTCATCATGGTTAAAACTGCCAAGTGGAACATTAGAGTAATGAATATGTTTAATTGAATTTGTCACCCATGAAAATACTAAGGAGAATACTATGCCACACCATAGTACTAGTAGTCAGTGGGCAGAAAAATTGACTACATGGATGAAGAATTATGAAGTAAATATTTGGTAATTAATTTTAAAAGATACTTTTTCCTCCTGTCATTTTTTAACTTCCATGTTTTGGTGGTTCTGATTTTTTTTGTGTGAAATTCACAAAGTACTATTACAAAAGCTTAAAGGTCTTGAAATATTTAATAATAGAAACATTTCCTGGAATTTTCCAGTTGTCTAGTACTTAAAAAGCATCATTTTCTTTTGTTTTTTAAAAATAAATCTTTAATGATAATGAACTAATATCATATTACATTTGATTGAATCTAATTCTAGATATACATAAGAAAATCTAAAATCTGGGATTATTATGTAGACTACCATTGGAAATCAATTTTTATATAAATTTATATTTGGCAAACTCTGAAATCCTATTTATTCTTGAGTCCAGAATTTGGATATTCAAGGTAAATGTTTGATTAAAACATCTTTAAGTTGCCAAATGATAATTACTAGATTATTCAAACACTTTATTTTGCAAATATACATTTTAATGTGATCTTCTTTATTTCTAATATGAAATAAGCATATAACCCTTTCCAGATTTTGAATATATTATTTAACTCTAAGATATGTATACCATGCATGTGATCTTTAGATAGCTATTGCTAGTGTTAACAGTTAAATTATGCCTAGCTTCCATGTCAACAATATCTTTACTAAGTTAATGGGAAAAGGACTTTGTTTTGTTTGAAGTCTAAGACAATGTATCAACTTTTTTTGTTTGTCTTTTACTGTGCAAAAATAATTTGTTAATAATGTAATTTAGAAATACAAAGATTGTTTATGCACATAATCTTAATTTATAATTGGCAAATTTTAAGGAGATTTTATGAAGTTGTGTGAGAAAAATTGCAAAATCTGATTGGAGAAAGAATCTTAGCCTTTTACACAAATGCTAATATATTTTAGTAGAATCACTTTGTCATTTCTATGCAAAATTCTGTGAAGAGGCTTCATATTTTTTCAGATGATAGCATGTTATTTGTTTTACTTTACACTCAGTATGTCTAAATATGTAATCACCTGTTTTGTTTCTTTTTCATAACTATTAAAATATTTTAATGTAAAGAAACAATGAAATTGATATTCTTTTTTTTTCTCTTAACTTGCTGGTAAACTAGCTCCCTTTCTTTATATTCACAATAAAAATACTCTGTTTTTCTTTGGGGTGACCATAATCTTTTTCTTTTTTAGTGCCAAATATCTGACTTTTTTGGAAAAGAATCTTAATCAGTAGGTCAAAAAAAGTGTATTTTGTTGTTATTGATATTGTTTGATGGTATTTGGAAAAGCAAGATAAATGTACTTTGGTTTGTAAGGGTTATAAGCTGTCCCAAAATTATAGTCAAGGAGGAAAATAGAAGCCTGGATTTTTGTTGCCTTATAAACCAAAAACAAATGCAACAGGGTCACAAAGGTTCTTGTTCATTGTCCATGTGTTTTGTGATATATAATGAAAGATGTGTTTCTGTATTTCAAGACAAGTTATTTCTATTTCAAAAGTCTTAACTCTTAGATGATAATTTCAAAGGAACAAAAGAGTAAAATCTTTTTTTTTTAATTCTAAAATATTAATTTAAAAATACCGTCTCCCTAACTTGATTAGTCAGTAAACCAATTTTGCTGAGACATTGGAACAAAGGAAGTAGAATTCAGTTATTAATGAAAGAAAAGGTGATAAAGATTCAGGGAGAGTGCTTGTGAACTGTGTCTTTGGAACTACTATACTTGGTGTGTTAAGTGCAGAGCAGTGGTAATGATGCAGTTTCCATAGCAACTGGTTCATTGGAGGGCTAGACCTCTGTCTAGGGTGCTGTCAGTATATGTGGAGTTTCAGAGAACAGAAAGTCCCAAAGAAGGGTCTGCTTCTACCTAATCCAGTTTTAATTGAACTCCAGAGACTTTGAAGTGAAGCTATAGACCAGGCAGATACTATTCCAAGCAGAAATGAAGCCTTGCTTAGCTAGGCCTCAGCTGCTTTTCAGTATTGATACCTTTTCTTAATGAATACTTTTTTCTGTTATTGTATCAGAAACATGCCTCCATTAAAGGATGCTTATAGTTATCTATTTCAAATTATGTTATTGTACATTTTGCCATAGCAGAATGTGCCTAACCTTTTTTTTTAATAAGTAGGGAATTTTCTAAAGTTAGAAAAACCATACTAGTCATTTTAAACTAAGGAGTCAAATTCATATGCTATCGGTAATCTTTTTGTGTTCTTTAGGTCTACTATTTTACTTTGAAAGTTCAGTATATTCCAAACCACATTTAGTATTTTGATTCACAATATTTATTATATTGGAGCATTCAAACTATGTATTATTATTATCATGTTTAAAACCTGAGGTTTTCTGTTTAATTGAATTTTCCAATTAATGAATTAAGCAGTAAACTATTTCAGGTTTTACTGAAAACTTTTGTGAAATATATGAATATGCTTTCATACCTTAATAAGAAGAGTATACTAAGTACACATAATCTCTGATTGAAGACTTTACAGCATTTCATATTTTTTCTGAACATCAGTAGTACTCTGTTTTTATAGATGAATCAAATGCACATCATTTCTACATTGAATAAAGAAATGGAGAAAAAGGTAGAGCTGAACTGGGGAAATATGAGCTGACCTGAGGAAATAACATGAATAATTCTTCTCTAGCTCTTAAGATCCCTTTATACTCTTAACAATTAGTGAAAACTGCTCCCTTACCCAAAAGCTGTTGTTTAGAAATCATATCCTTGTAGTGATATGATGAAAAATAGTTTTGACCTCTTTGAACTTCCAAAAAAGTCTTGGGGCCACCAGGGGTCCCCAACCCTTACTTTGAAAACCATTACTTTTTTGGTGGTGTTCTTTCAAAAGTAATACATCCTCAAGTCATTTTATATCATTAGATTTTATTTCTAAAGATAAAAATAAACTTCATTAATTAAAGTTTCTGGCTAGTTACTTCAGATTTTCATGTAGTTGGCCCCAACCAAGTTAAAGAAATATGTACATGGGTATAGACTATGTGGGAGTTTAGTTACTTGGATTTGAATAAGTATTTATTAAAAACCTACTAGATATTAAAGAAATTCTCCCTTTGGTGCTAAGAGAGACACTAACCTCTGCTTTTAAGGAACTTTCAACTGAAGAGATTTTAAATTTTGGTCAATTATATAAAATCTTTTGCCGCAAATCAATTGTGTTTCTTTGGGTTAGGCATTTGACTATCTTCCTCACCAACCTACCCTTAGTTTTCATATCTGTCAAATGAAAGGCTCTTATATTATCTTTAAGATCCCTTTCAGTGCTAAAATGCTATAATTTTCTAAGCAATAGCAATAGCTAGTTATACAAATTATTGTTCTAAGACTGACAAAGTAACCTTTGTCTTCAAGATAATAACTCCATATTGTATTTCCATTTTCCTAACCAGAATTCAATTTTTGTTAATTTATTAATGTTTGAACTATATTTGAACATGATTATAATATGTTATAACTATATTCTATCTACGTATGAAAAAGGACCACAATTTTTAATAATTTTTTTATCTCATAACAGTCTCTTAGTTTATGGACATAATTTCTGACAGGACATTATGGTGGAGGACACAGAAGCTTATGTGCAGTATTCTTCCTTCTTTTATTTAGCCATTTTCCTCTTTTCGCTAGCAAAGTGGATAGAGTTTCAGGCCTGGGGTCAGGAAGACTTAAGTTCAAATCTAGCCTTAGACACTAGCTGTGTGACTGGTCAGAGGCACTTAGTTTCTACATGTGTAAAATGGGGATTTCAGCATCCATCTTGCAGGGTTGTTGTGAAGATCAAATGAGAATAATTGTAAAATGTTTAGCACAGTTCTTGGCACACAGTACTATGTAATTGTTAGTTATTATATGTAACTGATTAGGTCTTGGGAATTTGGTGAGTAGTGAGCAAAGGACAGAGCATCATATATTTGGAGTAGTATAGTTCACTTGCCTTTTTTTATATATCCTTTCCTCTCTAAATGCATCTTAATAATTGATTTTAGTTTTGAATTTAGAAAATAGAACAGTTTTTAAGGATATAGCATAGATTCTACTGTAGAGATAAATATGTTATTGTAATGGTTTGTGCACCTAAGTTTTGAATTATATATTTATGACAGGTTTCTGATGTTAGTAAGCATGCATTTGTGAACTGGTTTAACCTTTTTTTATCAAAATGGTAAATAATAAAGATAAATATGGCAGTAGGGAAATAGCCAACATTATTGTCCCTTAACACCTTTTAAATTAAGCTTTGAAAGAAAAGACCAAACTAAAAGCAACATGTACTTTAATAGTTTTGGACTAAGGATAGGATTAGTTTATCAGGGCAGACTAAGCATCTGTGTCTGTCACATGGAATGACAAGAATTGTAACAAATTACTCTGACAGTCACTTCATAGAAAGAGTTTGTTGGAGTTCATTTGCAAGTAGTTTTTAGCTGAAAACATGTTTATCCTTTATAGACAACTTTTATGCTTCTAGAATGAATGATTATTGCCAAAATGATGAATTTAACAGTAATTCTTTTGCATATGTTTTCATGAACTTGACATTTTAATGTCAGAAAAATTATTATATTGTAACTTGTTGAGTTTAAATGAGTCTGTGTTCAATAATCGTTTGTTATTTTTCTGTGTTTCCCAGGATGTTGACATAAAAGTTATATTTTTATATAAATGGAAAATAAAAAATATAGCAAAAATCTGATTTAAAAACTTCCATATTGGAAGTTTCAAAATGTTTAATTATTTAAAAATTATGGTTGAATACTTTCTTGTTGGTTATTTATCACCACCCCCTTTAAAACACACACATTCACTCATAAAACATGTTACAGGTAGAAAAGACTAGCAAAAATTGCCTTTGGGAAATAGAGGACTCTTACTAATTGGAGGTCTTCAAAAATATATTGAATAATTTCAAGAGATATAATAGAGAGAATCTTATTCAGGTACAAGTTGGACTAGTTGACTTCTGAGGTTCTTTCCAATTCAGAAATTCTCTAATTATATAATTTCTAAAATTTGTCATGTATTTGAATGCCTTCTTGATCATATTAAACAGTTTCACATAAATAAACAAACAAACAAATAAATGAATAAATGATTCTTTGGTCATTCAGTTACTGATGGTGGTTAAAATTGTCCTATCTTTTCCTTTTTCCCCTCTTGCATCTAGATCCTGGCATATACAGAAGGACTGCATGGAAAATGGCTGTTCACAGAAATTCGATCAATATTTTCCCGGCGCTATCTTCTACAGAATACGGCACTGGAGATCTTCATGGCAAATAGAGGTAATATCATATTGTAAATAACTCATAGTAATAAATGTAATGTTCACATCATAAAATAGCTCATTTTGGGAAGAGTTTGTAAAAATAGAAAGTACCATTACTAAATACTTTGCTATTTTAATGGTATTCTTTTTTCTTAAAGTCAAACTCTTTGTGATAACCAGTATTATACACAATCCTTAAATTTTCCCACTCTAATTCTTAATTTTTAAGTTCATTAGTAGTTTTCCCCTTTGAGAATAGTTATCTCTTAGCCTAATTACAAAATTAAAAAAAATATATATATACACATATACATATGTGTGTCTATATGTACACACATGTCTAGTATAATAAAACTATATCTTGTTGGGATTTTAGTTTCTATCTACCATACTTTTATGGCTATGTCTATGTCTGTGCCCCTTTTTTTAACCATACCAAAAAATTAGGGCTTTAAATCTATGGAATAGATCAAGAAATTTAACTAGCTATGGCATTTTGCCTTTCTCAATCTTTCTTTGATGTTTAAATTCCTGCTGGAATGAATCTTACATGTTTTAGAGAGTCAAATGACACATTTATCTGCTGTCAAATATAGGATCTTATAAGAAGATACTATCAGCAGATAGCACTGAATTATTCTTAGATACTTTATTACATCATTCTTCAAAGTGGAATTAAAATTCAATTTGTGGGTTTAGAATGGAGTTTGGTAAAATCCATTAAGAGAAAAGAGCAGGCAATATGGGATTCAAGGGGGAAACTGTCTCAGTGTATGTGTAGTATCATAGAAAGGGAAATTAAGGAAGGTAGTATCACAAAGTACACCAATGTTCACTTTTTTAGGCAGGTGAAAATGTTTAATTTCCTCCTGTTAGAATCCACAATTTTTTTTTCAAATTCAGAAAATATTTATAAAAATATTATAATTTTTCTTCCATTACAAATTCAACTGTGTTTATAGATAAGCTTCCTTTGTGTTAGAAAATTTATTACTTTGGAAAATATTTATCTTTGCTTTTTAATTGTTTTCCCTTTTTAAAAAGCAGACATTCTCTTAATCAGTGAATTTTTTCACACTTTTATGCTGATATGCATTTTAGTAGTCTCAAAGGAGTTTATCCCTGACTATATTTATGACTTACACAGCCTTATTTATTTTCTGTTTTTAAGGAATTTTGTTTTCTCTGTTTGCTTTATCTGTTTATTTATCTGTTGCTTTTTCTTCCATGATTTTAGTTGCCTGTTAGTAACATGCAGCTTTCTTTTCTTGTGTATTTTTACATTTATTATTTTACATGTACAATATGTTTGTCTCTCATCACTTTTTAGTGTTTTTAAGGACAAGAAGTTATAGACATTCAATAAACATGGAATTGCTTTCCCCATAAACTTGTTGGTGGGGCCTTGTGCTAAATTTTCCATGTTTTGTGTAATTTCTCTAACCAGGTGTAACATTTTTGTGAAGTTGAAGATATATGTGTGTGATCTTTGTTACATGAGCTCATATGAATATTTTTTTGTTCTTAAACCAAATTTCTACTTAAAACATGACCAATTTAAGATGCTGTTCTTAATTTGTCCTTGTGATTTTGTTTAAAAATAATCTGAGTATAAACAGTACTATTTTTACATCAGCTTAAAATTTTTTTTAATAAAGTAAAGTACATATTATTAGCCATAATCAATTAAGATTTACATATTCAATAGGGCAAGGGTGTAGATCAAAATTAAGATCCTTTGATTTCATTAATATTTATTTACAAAAAACATTTTTAGAACTTTTGAGAAATGTCAATTCTTTTAGTCATATAAAGTAAATTTGCTATAATCTCACATTGCTTCGTATGTTTGAAGCAATATTGAATATACTTCCATAGTAAACAAAATCTTCTCTTGAAATTTAGATACTAGTATAAGTAAAAATAATCAACATGTTCATTTTCCAGATGAACTTTTACATGCTTTCATACAATTTTAGTTTAAAAACTGTAGAGGCTTTAATTTCTTTTGTAAAGCTGATTCTATAAATCCAGAGAGATAAACATGACATGCTGACATTCTCTTTATTCAAATAGTATAACTAGATTACTTCAGCATCATGTTAATGTTAATAAGACAACAGTTGCTGGAATTCCTGACAGTGTTTAGAAGAGGAAATGCGTCTGAGAAAAGAGTTTAGAAGCTTGGACTAGACATGCTTGATTTGCTGTATGTAGACTGTGGGAAAACAGAATAAGTTTTGGAGTCTAGCAAGTACCTGAATTCATAATAGGCTGTTTTTATTAGATCATGAAGTGTGATGCAACTGAGAAGACATGTTCCATACCCTTTTGTGTTTGTAGTTGCTGTCATGTTCAACTTTCCAGACCCTGCTACAGTAAAGAAAGTGGTCAATTGTCTACCTCGTGTTGGCATTGGAACTAGTTTTGGGTTGCCTCAAACCAGGTAGTGTACTGTGATTTAAAATATTTTCGTAACCTTTAGTAATGTTTCATGAATTCAAAATTGTGATAGTAGCAATCCTTTGATTGCTTTTGGCAGTCAGTAAACTTAATTCACTTCTGATGTATAGGAATAATTATAGTCTTATTTTATAGCATAAGAAACCAAGACACAGAAAGATTGAAAGGTCCTTTTCATCATGAAAGTTATAGGAGATATGGGAAAATCACTCTGTACCCATTTATTATGTTTCTATAATTGTATATCTCAAAGTGTTTAGGTGTGTTGATTTTCACATGAATATGGGACTTTGAAGATAGTAAAGAGATGCTTACTTTTAGGGAGTGAATGAACATTGAGATTTTGTGAGATCATAGTTACCCTATAGAAATCTTTATTCCTCAGATAAAGGTCCTTTAATGATGTTTACTTTGACCTTTTAAAAGCATAAGCATGCCCCCCATTAAAATAATACCATATTCATTCAAAGATAAAGATTTACAACATAAATTACCTTGAGGTAATTTTTCATATAGCAAAAGCATTTATCCTTAATAAAAGAACTGAATTAAGAATTGCTTTTTAAAAGCACTCATAGTACACCTAAATTTTTTCTAGGATACTTAAAAATAACTAATTTATGAAAGTCACAGTGTTTAAAGTACATTTGTATGAGTATTTAAATAAAGCTTTGACAGTTTTTAATTTGCTTATAAAAAACCTATTATTTTGCCACATTTCATTTGAATTTTAGAGTCACTTGTCTCTTCCTTTTCTCATTCTCTTTACAGTGTGAAATTATTTCAGTATAAATTCCATGTGTAAAAAGATAATGTAGCACTCATATAGTGTCTTAAGGAGAAACTCCTGAGGCCAAGGCCAAAGTTCCCTGGATCAATTCCAATTCCAGGCAATGAGAACTAACTGCTCTAAAGCTTCAATGATGAGCAAAGCCTGGGGCCCAAAGCATGATCTTTTTTTACACTTGCTTACATGACTATAGCCCAGGTTCCCTGGGCTTATTTCTGAATAGTAGTGTAATATCTGATTAGGAATTAGAAAACCAGGGCTTTACCTCCAGCTCTGCTGTGTGGCCACATCTACTTGCTAGTCTCAAGTTCCCCATCTGGTGAAAAAGGGATTTGAATTTGGTGATCTCTCAGGTCCCTTTTGGCTCCTTTGTACAATGAAGTTAGATGAACCATTCAGATTGCTTAGTAAACCTTCAATCTTCCCCTTAGCAATTTCTCTCACCTACTCAGTGCTCTAGAGAAAAACAAATTATTATTTTGTAATGACCCCTCAGCTTCAAGTATTGGATTATAGTTACTACATATAAATAATAATCTGAAGGGTGCAATTTTTTTTTCTCTAGGAGGTTGACTTTAATTGATAAGGACATGGGAACACATCTGTTACATGGAATTTTAATTTCATATAATTCAGATTATCAACACCAGTATAACATTGTCAGCATGTATTTTGGAATAGGACATAAAAATGACTTCATTATAAAAAAACTGAGTATCTTAATGGTATTTTATTGTTTTTTAAAGTGACATTTTACCATGAGAAATAGAACAAATGAAAGCACCTTCCCTCTAATCATTTGTTTAACCTTCCTTTTGTTAGTGTTAGTATAACTACACTAGGAGACTTCAAAAAAAATTTCAAAATCAGAGTATAAATAAATTGAGCTTTTTTTTTTTTAATACTAAAGGGAGTTGAGTTGGGTCTTATTAGGGTGGATTCTATTTTCTTTTTCTTTGCAGACGCATTTCATTAGCAAACCCACGTCAGCTTTTTAAGGCTTCCAGTATGACTCAACGATGGCAGCACCGGGAGATTTCTAATTTTGAGTATTTAATGTTTCTTAACACTGTTGCAGGTAATGCAAACCTACACATTTACTCATTTACAACACTAGACTGCAAAGAGTGGCCATGTTTATTTTGAGCAATGATATTTGCCAGCCTATTGTAGCATGGTTATAGTATGTGAAGAAAGAAGGAAAGACAGATAGTTGGCTGCCACAAACAGATGCCAGGGATATTGAGGAAATCAAATCGTCAGATCTGACCACTATGATTCTTTCAGTTTGATGAAACTTTTCAAGAATGATTTAGCCCCTCAAGGACTTATACTCTACTTGAGGTAAAATATTAGCATTTTTACTAGAATTGGCACCTGAGCTGAATCCTAATGGGAAATAAGGTTTTTGAAAATAAGAGATGAAGTGGAGAATGGCATCTGGCTAGTGAGCACAAAAAGACAGGATATAGCATTTCAAATTTCAGAGGAACAATGTGAAATAAATGTGGAAAGGTAGGTTACAGTCATATTGTGGAGATTCTTCAGTTCCCTGCTTTGAGTTTGTATATTTTTCCCCCTAAAAATAACAATTGGAAATTTTTGAGCAGGGAAACCTATAAGATGCCAAAACACATTTAAGAACTCATATAGAAAGAAGAGTGTGTGCTTATATTCAGACCATTTGCCTTTTTCCCCTCTTCTCACAGCCTTACCTTTGGCCAATTTGTTCATTATCACCATTTCTAATAGATGACAAGAAGGAAAAATGAAAGATGAAAAAGATAAATTAATTCTCCTCATTAATTGTACAGATAAAGTATTTGTTGGGAAAGGAGGTTGAAACATCTTGGCTAAAATCTATGTAGATATAAAATTATTTGTTACCCCTATCTAATAGAAGTATTTCGGCAGCAGTGTCACTCATGAATGCCATGAGTTCTCTCTATCTGTTACCAACTCCATCTAACTGAATAACAGTTCCTACAACTCATGAGTTATAATGATCAGATTCAAATAGACCAAAACCCATGTTCATACAGCCTACATACCAGTCATATTTTGCCACATGAGACTTTGGTTGATCCATTTTGAACTATATTGACTTCAAATGTTCCATTTTAAAGATCTTGCACTAGATGATTTCCAAGATCCTTTTCCTCTTCGGAAATTTATAATTTTAAGTTTGCATTTGAATATGTAAGTTTAAAAAAAGTGATAGGTATTACAGTCCTTAAAAATGGGTAATAAGATATATAGTAGGGTGTGGGGGGGTTAGCCAGCAATTCTGTAAATTGTTTATCTATATCTCTGATGCCTTTCTAAATAGTTTTCTTTTCTTTTACCAGGACGTACCTATAATGACTTGAATCAGTATCCTGTATTCCCTTGGGTGTTAACTAACTATGAATCAGAAGAGCTTGACCTAACACTGCCAAGCAACTTCAGGGATTTGTCCAAGGTGACTTTTCATTCCTAAGATATATGTGTCTTATATGTTAAGTAGAGATATATGATAGATGTGGGATAATTTATCATATCTAAATAGCTTTGTATCTGTCTATATAAATATATGATATATCCATATATATGAGCTATAGATTTGTACTATACATGCATACTATAATATATAGATAAAGGATAGGCATGTCTATACATCTAGCATATATCTAAAATTTAGGTATTAGTAAGATATATTTGTGTCCATGTCTATCTAATACTTAGCCTAATAACTACTTAAAAGATAATATGAGAATATCAGAAGAAGAATGAATTTGCCATTTCCTGACTTTTGGATGTGAGATTAATATTGGGCCTCAGTTTACTTGTCAGTAAAAGTAACAGTAATGATAATCTGCCCTATTTATTTCCCAGAGTATATCCTGATCCTAGTGATCAAATGAGATAGGGTATTTGAAAGGACTTTTAAAGTGATGAGCACTGTACAAATTCATACATTACTTTTATTTTATTAGATAAATGTTTTGCAGGCAGAAGCTGCTTTCTGTGTTGAAAGTTACATTGTTAGGCAAAATCAAACAATAAATTGGTAGTGTTTGGGTAGCTGAGTGATATAGTAGAAGAAGGCTAGAGTTGGAGCCAGGAAAAGCTAAATTTGAATAGCACTTCAAGCACTTGGTTGCTGTGTGAACCTAAGGATGATGACTGGATTTATAGATCTATATTAAAATAATTGCACCTGTGTCCCAAGGTTGTTGTGAAGATCACATGAGATGAGATATATAAAGTATTTTACAAACTTAAAAGAATTCTATGAATATTACCTATTATTAATGAAAACTTGAACTCATTTAATCCTCTAAATCACCAGTCCCAGTCATGTAGGACTGTATCTCTCTTAAGAGTTATTGTTTGGGTATTTTTTTATTTGTGGCTTTCTATGTTTATTTGATTTAATGATGTTAAAATTTGGGAAAATAAATTATGAAGTTGTGTAATCTCCATTCCTCATATTAAAGTCCTGCTTGAGTGTCTCTTTGATGAGGCTTCAGGTGTACCTCATTTTTGAGACTGTAATAGCACAAATATCTCCATTACTTCTTCCTTAACAAAGCAGTTTATCCATGCCTGCCTCAGATATTATGAAGGAGTAACAGTTAACTTGTTCTTTGTCTTTTCTTCTTTCATTTTTCCTTTCTCATGTTCTTCCTTTGACTTCTTTCCTCCCTAGTTGGCTTTCCCCTTTCCTTTCTTTTTCTCCCAATGTACTTGTTTTCCTTCTCTCGCCTTCTTCCCTGTCCATTTCCTTTTTTCCTTTTCCCTATATTTATTGTATGCCTACTGCATGTATCACACAGTATTCTTCTTCCAAGGAACTTGTTCACCTTTTGGATTAATGTATTGTTTGTATATATTTTGATTTTTTTATAAGAAGTTGCTCTTGACCTATTATTAAGACCATATATTTCATTAGGAATATTTCCAATTTGAACACCAGTTGCTCAGCGTAGTTTTATGGATATCAGTTTCCTTTTTACCTTTCATCCTTTAGTGCCATGGAGAGAACATGCAGGTTCTCTCCTTTATTCAAGGAGAGCCTTTTCAGCCTCCTGATCCCAGAAGACTCTCTCCATGTCACTTGCATAATCCTGATTTATGAACTTTGGAGTAGAACTAGACGATGTAGTTAAAATGTCAGTTCCTCGATGTTGCTCCCTCCAACAGGAATGAAATAACTGGGCATCCTACAAGGGCATATCACTTACAACTTCAGTTTGAGGGAGTAGCAAGGTGATTGATAAAAGCATTCTGAGGTATAAAAGGTCTTGGAGTCCTTTCTAAGTGATACAACATATAAATAAAATAACATTGGAAACATCTGAAAATAGGAAAAGTAATGGCCAAATATGTAAACATATTAAATAGCTGATTCATGTATGGTCACACTTGGTGGAGAATTTTACAACTTAATGGGTAGGTAGAGAAGTAAAGATGGCACAGAGTAGTCCAAAACAGGAGATGGAGGAAAAAACTACAAATTACCTATTTCTTTACTCAGAAATCAGAATTTATCCTCTATGAGAAGAACATTATCAAATGAATATATGCGTAGTTAATAAAGAAAGTTGAAATCTCAGTCAAATAAGACTTTCCTATGATTTCCTCTTATTGTATAATATAAAAATATTGGGAAATTATTTTCAAAACATCTTTTTTTAAAACTAAGTTTAAATTCGGACTCAAGTCCTAACGACTGTGGATTCATTTCTTTATATGTACCAATGTCAAAATGTTGGAATAATTGACCTTTTGTATCTTGCCACTTCTTTGACTTGATATAGACTGAATTGAACAAACCTGGAACATCTTACCAGATCTGAACAACCAGGATTGTGTTATATCTGATTATACTTTAATAATCTTCTATTCTGTCAGTGGTTTATTTTGGCATTAATTCATTCCTTTTAAAAACTTTTTCATGGCAGAAACAGTTGTTTGATTTCACTTATCATTCTAACTTCCCATTTAAGATAAATATATATCTTAATAAGTGAGTGCATTCTCTCTTAAACATACTTTTAATGAAAGTCCAACATACATCTTGTCTTAGAATTGGCTACTGGCTTTTAACTGTGGTTGATCAGACAACACTTCTTTATCTCTTAAGTTTTAAGCACTGTTTCTGATGAATACCAGTCCTTTTCATGAGCTCTTTAATAGATACAACAGAAATCAGTTTAACATCTAGATTTCACTGACTGAAAAAACATTTTTTAGGTGCCCAGTAATTGTTTATACCTATACCAAGTGATATGGGTTTGACTTTGTATCTTCTCTCCAGCTGGCTTATAAATTCAAATATATTGAATAAAGAATAAAAATATCCTTGTATTATATTATCTGAATTAAAGGTAACTGAGATGACAATACAAAATGGATCCTAAAGTAATAAAGTACAAATTCAGAAAGAGGGATATAAATTCACACAATAAATTACTAATTTGTTTCTTTGTGAGCTTTTTGCTGACAATTTTCTGAAAATAATTTAAGGTTTGCATTACATATGCTAACATTAAGATTTTTTTCCTTGCCCTTTCTTAAGAAAGAAATAAAATTATTTCTAAGAATCACTGAATTTAAAGCCCTATAAAGTAAACCAAACCTTATTTGATATAATGCCAAAGTTGAGTGGAAATTTTCTGTTTCATAGTTTCCCTTGGCACAGTGTTTGTATCCAAATAAATAGTTCAGGTATCTTCCTCTTCAAATTTAATACTGTCTTCTAATCAACAAAGTTGAAGGTTTAAAAAAACATAAAATCTAAAAAAAAAATAAAATAAAAAATTTGAAAATTTTAAAAATTTTTTAAAAATTAAAAAAAAGAAAAAAAGAAAGAAAAATATAAAATGAACTGCTGTGGTATAATATTAACAATATTTTAATTTTGTTTCCATTATTTCCTTTTCTACATAGAAAATCCATTTTGATAACTTATGGGAACATATTTTATTTTTTAAAAAAATATTTACATCTGTTAAGGGTTAAGAGTCTTTGATATATAAATGAATTTGGTTTTTCTGTAATATCAGTTTTTAAAACACTGTAACAGATAGGTTAACCCCATACTTAAACAGCCTTCAATGACATTGTTTTTTAACATTAGTCAGAAAATGATAAACTGAAACAACTGAAATGGATTGTGGTTAATATTACTGTCAGGCTGATGAATAATCCTGACATATACCAGCAGCTCACTGCCAGTCAGTAATCCTCCTCAAATCTAAGTGTTTATTATCTACCCAGCTTGATTATGGTTATATGTGAGCATTACTTATTATTTACAAATATTATTTTCCTTAATTTACATAATCTACCTGTTTTCATACCAGAATGTGAACCTTTTTTTTGGTTTATTTTTGTTTGCACTCAATTAATTGGATTTAAGGGGGATAAAGCAACTATTGTAGCCGAGTATTTACATAAACATTATTTGAGAGTGAAATTGAAAAAAAAATCTTCTGATTATCTTTTCATCTTGGGAAACCACCAATCTGAATATCTTGATTTGTGCATATTTGCTATTTAGGATACTATGTATTAATTTCAGTAGGATATTCTCAGAAACCTACTGAATTCTTTACCTTTCTTCATTGCTGTTAAATATGTATAACAACCTAGTCTAATTCCTTATAATATTTTAAATATTTTTATACATATATGTAGTATCAATTTATAGTAATGATAGTAATAATAACATATGTTTATATTTATAAGAGCCTGAATAACCTATTTGAATTCAGTAAATGTATTGAGTCATGTAATTTATTGAGAATCTATGATGTATGCGTTTTTTCCAAGAAAACTGAGTGATTATGTGCTATTCCCAAAGATAACCAGTAAGTATTGGATTATGATTTCAAATTTCAATCCATCCTGACTCCATGTTCAGTTGTTCTTTTCACTATATAAGGTTGCTTCTGATTTTTTCAAAAGGAAGAAAGAACAGTTTTTTAAAAACTCTTACCTTCCATCTTAGAATCAATACTTTATATTGGGTCTGAAGAATAAGGGCTAAACAAACAGGGTTAAGTGACTTGTCCAGTCACACAGCTAAGAAGTGGTTGATTTTGAACCCAGGACTTCCTATTTCTAAGCCTTGCTGTCAATCCACTAAGTTACCTAGCTGCCCCGACAGAATAATTTATAGAAACTACAAAATAAAAAGTTGCATGTTGACTTTTAGAAAATTTCTGAAATACAAGAGAAATCTTTTTAAAAATATATTTTAACATTATTTTATTTGGTCATTTCCAAACATTATTCATTGGAAACAAAGATCATTTTCTTTTCTTCCTTCCTTCCCCACCCTCCCACCACCTCTCCCATAGCCAATGCGCGATTTCACTGGGTATTACATGTGTTCTTGATTCGAACCCATTTCCATGTTGTTGGTATCTGCATTAGAATGTTCATTTAGAGTCTCTCCTCAGTCATATCCCCTCCACCTCTGCAGTCAAGCAGTTGCTTTTCATCAGTGTTTTTACTCCCACAGTTTATTCTCTGCTTGTGGATAGTGTTTTTTAGATCCCTACAGATTATTCAGGGACACTGCATTGCCACTAATGGAGAAGTCCATCACCTTCGATTGTACCACAGTGTATCAGTCTCTGTGTACAATGTTTTCCTGGTTCTGCTCCTTTCCCTCTGCATCACTTCCTGGAGGTTGTTCCAGTCTCCATGGAATTCCTCCACTTTATTATTCCTTTAAGCAATAGTTTTCCATCACCAACATATACCACAATTTGTTCAGCCATTCCCCAATTGAAGGGCATCCCCTCATTTTCCAATTTTTGACCACCACAAAGAGTGCAGCTATGAATATTCTTGTACAAGTCTTTTTCCTTATTATCTCTTTGGGGTACAAACCCAGCAGTGCTATGGCTGGATCAAAGGGCAGACAGTCTTTTATCGACCTTTGGGCATAGTTCCAAATTGCCCTCCAGAATGGTTGGATCAATTCACAACTCCACCAGCAATGAATTAATGTCCCAACTTTGCCACATCCCCTCCAGCATTCATTACTTTCCTTTGCTGTCATGTTAGCCAATCTGCTAGGTGTGAGGTGATACCTCAGAGTTGTTTTGATTTGCATCTCTCTGATTATAAGAGATGTAGAGCACTTTTTCATGTGCTTATTCATAGTTTTGATTTCTTTGGCTGAGAACTGCCTGTTCATGTCCCTTGCCCATTTATCAATTGGAGAATGGCTTGTTACAAGAGAATTTTTAAACAAAATTTCTTGATTATGACATGTATTTAGATAGACAACGCATAGATCTTATCTATCATTATGTATATCAGTAAAAGATAGTACAAATAAAAATAGTACAAAAAATAAACAAACTGGGGAGTAGTCTGAGTTACTTTCAGAAAATTCCATTGCTCCTTTTTTAACTCCAGACTTCTCCCAGAAATAAAAGCTCATCATTTTAATTCTAGTTATCTAGTGGTATTGTGTGGCTCAAATACAGATCAAAATTGCCAATTTTGTTCACTGCAAAATTGACATTTATTGTCACTCACTGCAAAATTGACATTTATTGTCACTCACTTAGCCATTGATTAAGATTATCAATTAACCAACAAGCATCTTCTAAGTACCTACTATGTGCCAGGCACATGAAAAGCATGCACAGATTATAATAAATGATCAAAGATTTATATAAGAAAACGACCTCAGAGATCATCTGGCTTAGGTCCTAATTTATATATGAGGAAATTTTGTCTGAAAAAGGTTTAGAGATTTGAGTTCATACACTGGCATAGCTAGGATTTAACCAAGCCACCTGAAGAAATTGAAGTACAATATTAAGATTAAGTCAAGAGGAATATATGATTGAAAAAGATGATGCTATGGTTATAGGTAAAAGACAGATGGACAGCCTGAGTGCTACATTATATTACTGTGGTGGCTAGAGAAGTCAAGGAAGACCTTTAGTACTTTGGATCTGTCCTCTGTGGTAAGGACTTAAAACAAGATTAGCACAAGATGGACAGCATGATAGATTATGGTCTGTGTCACTGTAAAGAATGTCCATATTGATGACTTCATAAATCCATTTGAGTAAATATTTGCTGTCAGTCTGATTTTAATTAGGAGCTATTAAAATTCATTTTATAAATGTTTCTTTATACATTTGAAATAGCAATTCAAAACAGGAATTTTGTGAGTTTTAGAAGCATCTAAATTATAAAATGCTTTTTGAAATTTGTTATGAGTGGTCAACACAAAAAGTTAAATAAATGGAATTAGTAGATTTTTAAGCAGGGGGTTACTATATCAGGGAATTAGAACTAATCTCTCCTGGGCTTAAATGGACAAGACATTACTTCTACTTCATGTTTTTTGTAGAGCCTTGGAGAGAATTGGAGTGGAATCAAGTCTCTTCCTCTCCTCATGACCTAACTTTACAAATTGGTCCATGTATATTTTTCTCAAATTGACTAATGAAGTCAAGACCCTCTATTCAGTCAATCAGCAAATATTTATTAAATACCTCTTATGTGCCAGGCACTGTACTAAGCATCAGAGGCAGTAAGCTAACCTCTATAAAATTGATGTGTTGCTTTGCATTATTTGTTGAGTTTTTTTTTTTTAATGTAACCAGAGCTTTCTGGCATTCAGAATCTTTTCCCATGTTTTAGAATAATTCAACAGAAAAACAGAGCAAAAGACTGATCATTTCAAGTAACTTTTGATGGCCATCATAAAAACATTTTGCATTAATATAAAAAATAGTTCAGGGTTTGTTAACATATTCTTGCCTAAACCTTTGTAGATCCAAATTTATGATTCTATGATCTTGATCTTTATGTTAAGATTTTTTACCCATAAATGCCCATGTTAATTCCTGGTTAATTCCACAGAGAAGAAGAAAGGGGGAAAAACACAATTTGGAAAGATAGATTATATTTATTGAGCATTCACTGGTTTCAGAGATTTATAGTAGGTATAAATCATACCAGTGTTATAAATCATTTTAAAAATTAATTTGACCTGAGAAAATTCTGTTTGAGTTCCTAAATTACTGATCCATTTTTATCTATCTATAGCAATAGCTATATATCTGCCTTATCCCTTGAAGGGCCACACCACACCACCTCTGTCACATAAACATAGATCTCTATACCACTAAAGAAAATATCTGCCTTTATTCTTGACCTTTAATTGCTTAATCTCTTTCTCTTATTTTGTCATTTTTGATAATCACTTTTGTTATTGGTATTTCATTGTCTATCATGTATCTATCATTAGTACCTTTGATATTATTAACTCTAACTTGTGTTAAGCAGAATTTTTAAAACATGTTTTCCCAAGTGGGAACTAGTTCTTCCACAATTCTTTGTTTTTCAAAAACTAAATTGCTTGCAAGTAATTTCTAATGGGATTTGTATTAGTTTTCTTTATCCAGAGTAGAAGTAATAGTACATTTCAGAGTACATTGATAGGTCTGTAGAATCTGAATGACCTTAATTAGTTCTCTGAATTTGGATATGGTCCGCATAGAGATAAATAGGCCTCTCAGCAAATGAGCAGATTTTGGTATATCAGCATTCAACCTATTCATTGCTTATCATCTTCATAATTGCTTGGAAAACATTCATTAGTTTGTCACCATAAAAAGGCCCTTTCAGTGCTTACTCCTAGCCTAGCATTTAGCCTCATGGTGACATGTAATTAAACCATTGTTCAGCCTATATTTACCAACTTACATGAATTTAGTAAGTTCAGATAAAATACAAAGTAAAATTATATATCACCTGCTTTAGCCGGATAACATAGAACCAGAAAGATTTTACTGCTAAGTCCAAAATGAGTATTTGAGATGATTTAACATCTAGGAGGCACAATAAGTAAAATGGAATACCTTTCTTATTCTCCAGATACTAAAATGAAATGGTACAGTGCATACACATTTAAGACCACTTGAGAGAGACAGTGTTTGCAAGGGACTCAAAGCTGTTCTGTTATTTGAAAATAAAATTATGCATTTGTTTGCTCTGAAAGCCTCAGTGGCTCTGATGGAATTTTTTTCTCTGGCAATATTAAATAAAATCCAGAGTATGTGAAGATAAGTGCCATTCCATTTCAGTTTTATACAGCATATGACAAAATGCCCTAAGAGCCAAGGTTGAATAAAAATGCTGATCAGCCTGTTTGTTATACTTGTCATTTAGATAAAGGAGCTACTACAACAGAACAGAATAGTTGTCTACACCCTAAATAGTTGTTTTTATTGTGTGTTTTTTTTAAAGTGGGCCTTCCCAGGGCATTTATTTGTATTGCTTCTTTAGGAAAAAGAAAACAAATCTATGTGTGTAATATCTTATCTATATGCACATGTATATACATATTTACCTCCTTCTAGACTGGAATCTTTTAGCTTTTCAAGTAAGAGTTGACATTTAAAATAATTAATAGCTTTAGTTGATTATCACTGTCTCCAATATACATGGATTAGAAGGGAAATCAAGCAATGCACTTAGATAATTGTATATTCTCTTTTTAGTGTGATTTCTGTTCTTGGCAACCTGAAAATTCCCATTTACTTCTTCTCATCCTTCCTATTCCCATCTTCCTCACCTCCCCAGAGAGTTTCTCCAGGCATTTAGCCTAATGATGGCACAGAATTAATGTGATTTATGCTTATATTTAGCAGTTTATATGAGTATGCAGTTTTCACCTTTGTAGTACTTCTAGTCAGTTTTGGATGGCTGGAGAGAAGATTCAGGAAATAGATGAAGCTCTTCAAGTTGGTTCTTACTGAAAAGTTGTCTTCCTCAGATTATAGCAAATAGTCTGTCAGGCAGCCCCATTTTGTTCATCTGTAATATGTATTCTCACTACCATTTAAACCATTTTGAGAGTACTATCATCTAATATAGTATAACTTCATCCCAAAATTCTTACTCATCACATTAACCCTGAATCATCCTCTTCTATCTGAGAATGATCCTTGGGCCCTAGCCTACTGTACTCCTAGAATCAAATTAAAATGTCATTTGGATATGTTTAACAAAATCAATAAAAAATATAATACAACATACATAATGTTAATTTGTGGTTTTCCAAATCAATTTGTGGTCTGCAGGGATCTTAGAAGAAGGAGAATCCTTTCCTATATTATCCTTGTTTTCTGTTGGAACACAACATGGGATATTAGAGCAAGAACTAATGGTCTGATGTTCAGTTTATGCTCACTTGAATCATGTTCATATTCCATTTGACCAAAGTCTCATCAAAAAGATTTTTTTTTCTTGAAAGTCCTATTCATCCACTGTACTTTAGGGTCCATTATCTCCTGCTATCAATTTTCTGCTCTTCAGTCCTTCTTTTATAATTATCCTTTGTCACCACAAGGAAAGAATTGGATTTGTCGTTGTGAGTTTAAGTTTTAAATCCTGTGGTATTATTATATATACCTAGCTTCTAGGAACCAAAACCAACCCAACAAACAAAACCAATTGAGTTGCCATCTGCATCTGCCTTTCAGATCTTAAACTCAAAACAGAGCACATTATTCCCTGCCTCCAACCCCTTCCTCCTATCTTCCTTGTAACTAAAGAAGACCTCCCAGGACCCTTAGACTCACTATCTAGGAGTCATGCTGGATTCCACATTGTCTCTTCCCTTCCTCATATTGAAGTTATTGGCAAGGCCTGCTAATTTTACCTCTGTAACATCCCCAGTGCCCCATTTGCTTGCCCCACATTGCTGCAGTACATTTACTCTTCCATCAATGCTTTTCAGAACTATTGCTTTTTATAGAGGCATTATACTAAGGATTGTTTCCCACTACTCTGGTGGAGTCTCTCCTCACCTTATGCCTGGACTACTATAATAGATTGCAGATTGGTCTGCTTGCTTCAAGTCTCTCCCCACTCCAGTCTACCCTCCATCTACCAACATGATTTTCCTAATGTGCAGATCAAATCAAGCTACAAACTCCCTCTCCCCCTGCACCTCACTTCTATTCCATACTCTACTCAATAGACTTTGGGACTCCCTGTGGCCTCTAGGATCAAATATGAAATCCTCGGTTTGGTGTTCTTGGCCTTCATCCCCTTTTCCCTACTACCTGCTTCTTTCACCTGATTCCTGGGCATGTACTCTGTCATCTAGTGAAGTTAACCTAGTGCTTCATTATCTAGACATTCATCTCTTGGTTTCCCCAATTTTTTTGGCTTTCCCCCAAGCCAATACTCTTCCTCATCATTTCTGCCTATTGTCTTCCCTGGCTTCCTTTAAGCCCCTTTAAAATCCCATTTTCTCAAGGAAGCTTTTCCTAAATTTTAATTCTATTGCCTTCCCTGTGCCAATTGCTTTTATTCTCTATTGATAAGGTGCTTTGTATATATATATATATTTAATGTTCTGATGTTACCTCTCCATTACATCGTAAACTCCTTCACAATAGAGACTTTTGCCTCCCTTTGTATCCCTAGCACTTGGCACAGTACCCAACACTTAATGTTTATTGATTGATTGCAGACAGCCATTATTTAAGGTGTCAATATTTATTTAAAATCATTGATACTCAATATAAATAAAACATGCTTCCCATCTCTCACTTTCAGATAAAGTTGATGTCATGGTGCAAAGATTTTCAAGAATATACCAGGCTCATAAGTAAAATGATAACGAAAGCTGAGCCATTTCCTCTCACCTCACTTTCCAGTATTTTTCAGGTTCCATTTTAAACTTCTCTTTAGCTCTTAATTTTGAACCCCTTTCCTACTTTTTGTTTTTTTCAGATTCTCACTGCCAGCTCACTTACATATGTCTTGCCTTTTAATGCCCTTTCCTCCAAAATTACTAGTCTTTTCTTCTTTTATTTTCCCCACTCCCCAAATTGTTCTCAATTCTTTTCTGTGGGTCTGCTTTTTTTTATCTCATGAAAGTAATACATAGCAAAATGTGAATCATTTCAAGTTGACATGAAGAATTAGTATTTTAAAAGTGAGGGACTTCTTAATTACATTGAATTTTTAATTACTGGAATTTGCCTGTGTTCCCTTGCCCAGTCCAAGAATATTACTACCTAATTTCTTGAAGCAAAGTACCTGGCATCTGTTGATAATATATCATCATCACTTTCAAACATTGAATCATCATCCTCAATATTCCACCTTTAAAAGATTGCTGACCCTTAGCGTAATGCCCATATAAAAAGCAATAGTACTGAGAATCACTGATGGCAGAATAAAAGTTATATTACAGCAATGTGGGACCAAACTCACTATAGAAAAATTAATTTGTAATAATGCATTAGTTATAGATAACTACCTATATTAAATTATAGAAAATCAAAGAGGGAAGGAATATGACTTGGAAATTGCTACAAAACATTTGGTTAGATGCTAAGTTCACTAACTTTTACACTCAGTCTTATGTTTTAGGTGATGCTCTTTATTCTCCTTTGGTTTTGATAACATCTTGACTTTAGCATGTTTCAATTTAAGATTGTAACTGTGCTTGCTATTTTTATTATTTTTTGGCCAATTCTCATCAAATTTATCTTGCCTTTTCTGTAGTAAACCTTCCTAGAAATAATACCAAATTTGTTCTGTTCCCCTACTTATTTACTCTGTACTTACTCTTGGAGTTTTTGTTCTCTTATTTCGTAAAATGAGGGTATTCTGTTTTAGGCCATTTGGTCTGCTGTCACTCAGGGCCATTCCCACAAAACTACTAGAAAGGCCTCATGATGACTGAATATCACATCATTATGTGTCTTCCTTATTCTTCTGGCAGAGCCACTCCTTTGATCTGTGCTCAGAACTCTGCTCAGAAACAATGTTAATCAGGTTGGAGAACCCTAGGGTAGTTCTTTCTTTCTAGCAGAGTGATCTTACATCACCAATTAGAGCATAACCATTATTTGGTGTGAGAGTACTCCACATTACCATCTGCCTGCCTCCTTAGTTTCACCTGGCTTTCTGCAAGTGTAACTTAGGTCATATCTTTGCCACAGTTTTGATGAGGTGCTGTTAGACCCTCAGTGACACCCACCAAAGAGGAGGTTGAACTCAATTATTCTTTTCTTTTCTTTTTTAACCCTTACCTTCTGTTTTAGAATCAATACTGTGTATTGGTTCCAAGGCCGAAGAGCAGCAAGGGCTAGGCAATGGGGGTCAAGTGACTTGCCCAGGATCACACAGCTGGGAAGTTTCTGAGGTCATATTTGAACCCAGGACCTCCCATCTCTAGGCCTGGCTCTCAATCACTGAGCCACTTAACTACCCCCTCTCAATTATTCTTAAGATCTTTTCTCACTCATGAGTCACAAGATGCCATTTAAAGCCCTTCCATAGTCTGCCTCTACCTGTCATTCTAAACTATTCTAAACTGATTGATATCTTGGTACTCTAAAGTTTGGCCAAACTTTCTTACTTGATGTTCCTTGGGCACAAACTTTTGTGCCTTTGTACAAGCTGTCCCCATGTCTGGAATGCTCTTTTTCCTCACTACTGGCTCTAGGCATCCTTAGCTTTCCCTAAGGCTCAGCTCAGTGTCACCTCCTACAAGAGATTGCCTTTTATGACTTCCAGTGGTTCACACCATCCCCAAGTTAATTTTATCTTTATTTGGTAGGTCTGTTGTGTTTACTTGGTTACTTCTTATTTTCCCCAAAGTATCATAAATTCCTTGAACTCAAGAAATTGTTTTATTTTTGACTTTGTGTCCTTGGGACTAAGAGATTACCTGGCATGTGGTTGATAATTTGATAAATTCTCATTTAATTTAGTTTAATGTGAAATTAGTAGACTTCTATTGTAATCTTGGCATTGGAATGAGAGCTCCTTGAGCACAGGACTTTTTTCTTTGTATGCCCAACATTTACCACAGGGCGAGGCACACCGTAGGTGCTTAATAAATACTTGTGGACTGATTAGTTTTGCTACCAACTTGTTGTGTAACCATGGGTAAGGTACTTAATGCCTCAGCAGTTCAGATTCTTCGTCTTGACAGTGAAGAAAGTAGAGCAATTAATCTCAAAGTTTCTTTCTACCCATAAAATTCTCTATGTTTCAAGTATAATTGTAAATGTTTAACAACTGGCTCTCCAGGAGAGAATAATTTTTTTTTAAGCTCTTATCTTCTATCTTAGATCCATATTATGTAAGGGGTAAGGGCTAGGCAGTGAGGAATAAGTGATTTGTCCAGGGTCACACATCAAAGAAATATCTGAGATCAGATTTGAATCCAGGACCACCTGTCTCCAGCCCTGTCTTTCATCTGCTGAGTCTTCTAGGTCCTCCAGAGGAGGAGAAGGTTATTATCAACATCCAAGACTGCAGAAGTCAGGGGGGATGAGGGTTCTGATGAGCCGTTAGATGATCATTGGAAACTTTAGAGAGAGCAATTTAAGTTGAAAGATGAAGAAGAAAGCCAGACTACAGAATTTAGAGGACAAGAAGAGGATAGGAGGTACAGGGAATAGATGATTGTAGAACACTTTCCCAAGTTTATCCTTGGAAAGGAGCAGACACTATTTTGTATTTTTATCCCTAGCACCTAGCACAATTCCTGCTACATATTAACTGTTTAATCAAAGTTTCCCCCTTACTTTACTGAAGAGATTGAGTCCCTTAGAGCTAAAGTAATTTGCTTAAAGTCTCACAGGTAATAAATAGAAGAAATTGGATTTGAGCCCATGTCCTTACACTCCAGATCCAGTCCTTTTCCCCAGTAAAAGCATACTTAAAAAAAAAAAGAGAGAAAAAACTAATAGGATAATAAAGAGTCATTAGTCTCCTTCAGTAAGTATCCTGGTTACTAGGTCTTATTTCCTCAAAGTTCTTCTTCTTGGCCTTTTCTGACTCTTATACAGCTTTGCCCTAGCTATGAGGCCCAAAGCTTTGATTCTTTTTTATTTCTCACATCCTTCTGAAATTGCCGAAACACTCTTCAGGCCCATCATCCTTCCCTCTTCACCTTACAGTCTCCAGGTAATATTCCAACTGGAACACTTGATGTGCAATTGACTGGCCCATCCAGGCCTTTGCAGAATTCATTAATGTTTCAGAGGGTCATTTGGATGTCAAATATAAATTGAAAGGGATAGGGGGAAGGGACACTAATACATATCTAAGGATCCTGAAGGGCACATATTGAGTTATTTTTCAAATGTAATGTTATTTATGTTTTATTGTATTTTTATTTATTTTGTTAAATATTTCCCAATTATATTTTAATTTGATCAGACTGCACTCAGTAGCCAGGGCTAATTGACACAATTGTCTAGCCTGTCATTCTCTATATTAAGCATTTCCCTGCCTCAAGGAATTGGTTGTGTTAGGTCATTTCTTTATCCAATTTGTAGAACAAATTTAGAATTAGGAATGATTTTGACTAGCCAACCTAGTTCACATAATTCTAGGTTTGAGCAGTATCAGATTTAAGGTAGTTCTGACACTTAGTGGCTATGTGACCTTAACAAAAATCAGAAATTTTATTTTCATGCCTATAAAATGGGGATAAGAATATTTGATTGTGATGATACAATGAGATATTGGGAAAGCATTAACCAATTGTAAAATGTTAGATACAGTATTTTTAAAATTATTTTAATAAAGTGGCTTAATAGCATGTCTAATCTTCCTAAATAACCTTTTGACTTTGATGTTGGGCTTCAATACTTTGAATATCTCTGATTTCATTTAATGTGGGTATTTCTTTCTTCAAAACATGCCAATTCTTCTGTCTGGGTAGATGGTCGTCAGGTGGTACTACAGCCAAAAAATTCACTCCCCAGTGTGGTGCAATGGAAAAAACACTAGACTTGTAGGTAAAGGACCTGGGTTCAAATCTAAGATATGCTACTTTCAACCTGTTTGACCTAGGGCAAGTCAAATTTCCCTCCCTAAAAAAAGTTCTGAGAGCAGGTGACCTCTCAAATTCCTTTCACTTCTAAATCTCTAATACTATGACCTTTCATGGATTTAAACTGTTGATCAGTCTGTCTGCATTTAATTGGATTGATCCTCAAAGTACTGAAATATGGTGTCTCACTGAATCCATATTCAAATATTTACAACTTGATGCCAGACTTGAGAGAACTTGTCCACCATAAGCATTAGCTTCAAGAACTCAGTGCTAGTTTCATGCTAAAATTTAGTCATTATAGGATGACTTTTTTGAAAGTAACACTTTTTACTCTAGATTTTAGGAATATAAATTTTCTACATTATGACATGTAGCCGTATAAAGAGAAAGACTTCTTATTATAAATTATTGTCAGATAAAAGAGAAGGTTCAGGTGAAATTTGAGCTAACTTTTTTTTTCTTATAACAGTTCAATGCCAATTAAAATGTTGAATCATGATCCTAAAGTATTCACTCTGGTCAAGGTAAAATTAAGTAGACAGCCTAACTTGATTAGGATGTTCTGAGTCTAAGTCTTATTACCACCTAATTTCATTTTCCAGGAGCTGAGTTCCTTCTTCCCACATATTTAGGCTTTTGGACAGAAAGGATTTAGTCCATTGTTTTCCTCCAAGTGTTATTAAGTATTCTCAACATTGTCTTTATTTTGGTGAGTCTAGAAAAACTTCAGACCAGAGAAAATTTTATTTCTTAATATTTCCTTAAGGGAAAACTGCTTGACTACAGGGGTGGAGGGGATATGACTGAGGAGAGACTCTAAATGAACACTCTAGAGCAAATACCAACAACACGGAAATGGGTTCGAGTCAAGAACACATGTGATACCCAGTGGAATCATGTGCCAGCTATGGGAGAGGAGGAGGGGGGGAGGAAAAGAAAATGATTTTTGTTTCCAATGAATAATGTTTGGAAATGACCAAATAAAATAATGTTTAAAAAAATATTTCCTTAAGGGAAAGACAGAGAAGAATAATGTATTTTCATACAAATCAGCAAAGAGCCTTCCAGAGGAGTCATGGGCACTACAAAACTATAAAACTGTAGAAAGGGCAAGGTGACACATACTGTTGCCCCTGACAAAATGTCACTGAGTCACAGGATCTAAAATTAGAAGGGATCATTAGCCCAAACTGCTCATTTTACACTTGAATAACATCTAACAAACTGTATACTCCTTGAGGGTAGGTTTTTGGAGGATTGGGTGAGGCACAGGGAAGGTCTTGTTGTCCTTGTACCCCTAAAATCTAACCTAGTGATTCCAACAAAATATCTGCCTGATAAATAAATGTGTGCTGAATTGAAATTACTTTCTGATCATCACATGAATAGTAACTACCAAAGTAGATCTTGAGTCCTATAATTCCAAATTCAGATATCTTAAGCAATATATCATACTTCTTCATTTTATAGATCATTTTTTCATTGTTAGGATTAGAGTGGAAGAGAGATTTTTTTCTTTTTGTGGGAGGCAGAGAATGGGCAGTCCATTTGCTTTAATACTTATATGTAAGCTAAGTAAAGCTTTTTATTTCCCTTTTCATAGATAGACTCATCCTCTTCCTTTCTCATTCCTTCCAGCTTGTGGCACTCACTGAGACTTGAATCTTTCTTGATGACACTTATTTCCTTATTTCCCTTGCCACTTTTTCTAGTACTAGTTAACACTTTCAGTCATAACTCCAACTCATTGGAATCAAAATGTTTCTTGCTCCTTGTTGCCATTTCTAGACTTTAACCTTTATTACTGTCTTTTAAAATTCATTCAATTCAAATTTATCATTAGTCCAGATTCTAATAGCAATTACATACTGATTCTAGGATAGTGTGAATCTTGAAATTTCTTAGACTTGTGAATGTTAAAAAAATTCCCCTTTGGGGAATTCTCCATTGGAACAATTCCCTACTGGGACCATTACCCATTTGGAAAGTGAGAACTCTACTTAGATCAGAAATGGGAAGACCTCTATTCCACCCGTACTTAAGACTGCTTTAGGGGAGAAAACTCCTTGCAGAACAATGAAAAGTACGTAAACCCATACTTAAGCCATGCCTATTTTTAGAAAGGGGTGCTAAGTATCTATAAAGGTCAGGAAACTTGTGAAATTAAAAGGAGCAAAGAGGAAAAAACTTACACAGAGATTCTAACCTACTCAGATGTGGATTACTAAAAGGATTAATCTACTCAGGTGTGAATTCAGAATGGGCTGTCCTTTGGAAAACGTCTACTGTGATTGGTAGATGGAAGAACTTAGGGGAGGTAACATAGGAGAAAACCTGCTATATAAGAAAAAAGACAGACTGTTGAAGAAAAACTCTTGAGATAGACAGGCTCTTGAGAGACAATCTCTAAGGAGGTCTTTCAAGGGAGGCTGACTCTGGCTGGAACTCCCTCTGGGGAGACTCTGCCCCCTTGAATCCTTGCTTGAACAGATCTTGTGGTGAGTGATAAAAGACTGACTGATCTTTCTCTCTCTTAAGACTCAGGTCTAGGTCATGTTGGCTTAAGGCCCTTCATACTTAGTCCTTTCTTACTCTCTCTCTTTCTTTGATTCCTCATTATTAATTAAATCTCTATAAAACCCAGTTGACTTAGGTATATTCATAATTGGGAATATTTCCCTGGCGACCACCTTATATTTGATTTAAAACAAGACACTGTGGTGAAAACATATTTTCTGCGGTCACAATTTACTCACCCACTCTTTTAGTGGCCACAATTTATATCTTCCACTATTTTAATCACTACAGTTTACAACCTTCAACCATTTTAATTATCACAGTTTATGTCTACCACTATTTTAATTATTACAGTTTATGGCATCCACTTTTTTAAGTGCCACAATAGTCATTGTCTTTTTGCAATGAATTCAGTGTCTGACTCAGTCTTTCAAACCCAACTCTTTCCCTCATTTTAGAGAACTTCATCAGTTAAGTTATTTCTTCAGATACTCCTATTTCTCAGTCTAATCAACTCTACTGGCCATTTTCCTGATCTCAAATATATAAAGGGATAGTTATATCCTTGAGTTTTTAGCACAGTGCTGACACAGGGTAGGTACTAAATAATCTTTATGTTCTTCTTCTCTGTCTCTCACAAGTATTCTGCTTCTACTTTGAAGAACTCTAAATTTCTTTTTCTAATTATGATTTCTTTTATCTTCTCATCTCTCAAAATTGAATTCCTCCTAAATATTTAGTCACTCCTGCTGTCTATGGTCTCACCTCCCTTCCCAATCTTGACCCATTGATGAATCAATTCAACTATATTGTCATCTACTTTTGAATTCTTTATTTCCTAGTTCTGTCAGTGATCATATTTCTGCTAATTCCAACCTTAGATAACTAACTCCCACCACCCTAGCTCATATGCTCCTAAACAGAATAGAAGGAAATCCCAAAACTGTATTGGCTGGGTTCACTATGATAATTATTTTTAAATGATAAATATTTTTAAATTTTTAAAAAAATTTTTTCCAGCACGATAGTTCTATTTTACCTTCCTTATTTGACTCTATGCCCTTTTCACCACAGTAGAAATTCCAAACCTTTTCTTTAAACCTCTCATGCCATCCCCTCCCACTACTGTCTCTGATAAGGAATTGGTGTTATACTTTATCAAAGTATAATAAAAAATCAAAGGCATAACTAAGGGCGCTTTCTTCCCTCTTCTTCACCATCTCACATCTCTGACATTCTCCAGTACCTTATCCTTTATTCCAGTCTCTGACAATGTGGTAATTTTTATGCTTACTAAGGTCAGCCCTTCTACATGTACCCATAATCTCATCCCTTTGTGTCTCCTCCACTAAATTGCTCCCACCATCACCCCCACTCTCTCTAACATTAATTTTCTTCCATTTTACTGGTTCCTTCCCTGCTCCCTGCAAAAATGCCAACATCTCATTCGTCTTTTAAAAAAACCTTGATTAAATCTTATTATTTATCCTAGCCAGCCAGTTATTGCCCTATACTTTTTTCCTCATTTCAGTTAATTCCTTGAAAAACTCCTTGAAGCAGCCATCTAACTATTCTAAAATTCTTAAATTCATTCCTGCTTATCACTTTGGTAAATGTGTCTGGGTCGGAAGGGGGCAAATTGAGATCCAAAATTACTTTTGGTTGTCTATTTCTCCCTTAAATTGGATTAAATTTTTCTTTAAGTACTTAAGATATATATTTCAACATTGGTGTTGTTTCATTTTCTGTGATGCCTTTAATTCTCTACTTATTTTCCTTGTTTATTTTTATAATTATTTTTTCTTCTGGATTAAAATGATTGCAATTCCTGCTTTTTTGAGTCATGGTAAACTGTTCAAAGCCCTCATTGTAACTCTTTTGAGTCTGTAAGTTTTAAGTTTATTTCTTTTAACCAACATATATTCTATTTTATTCTGTTTTATGTTCAAGTTTATCCATTCATATGCATGTGAATCATTAATTGTGTATTTACCATCATCCTAGTCTCTCCCCACCCCTGCCTCATCATGTCTTCCTCCTCCTCCTCCTCCTCCTCCTCCTCCTCCTCTTCCCTCCCTCCCCCCAACTTGCTGCTGGGTTTTGTTGGAAACATATAGGTGTGCTGATGATTTATATAGGTTTATTTTGTACCCTTTAACTTTGCTAAAGTTATTGATTGTTTCTACTAGTTTTTTTAGTTAATTTTCTTTGATTCTCTGGATATACCATTATGTCATCTGCAAGTAGTGATAGTTTAGTTCCTTCGTTGCCTACTTTGATCCCTTCAATTTCATTTTCTTCTCCAATTGCTACTGCTAGAGTTTCTAGTACAATATTAAATAGTAGTGGTGATAATGGGCATCCCTGCTTCACTCCTGATCTTATCGGGAAGGCATCTAACTTATCCCCATTGCAGATGATACTTGCTGATGGTTTTAAATAAATACTGTTTATTATTTTGAGGAAAGGCCCTTTTATTCCTATATTTTCTATTGTTTTCAATAGGAATAGGTGTGTTTTGTCACAGGCTTTTTCTGCATTTGTTTAGATAATCATGTGATTTCTATTAGTTTGGTTATTGATATGGTCAATTATATAGATGGTTTTCCTAATATTGAGCCATCCTTGCATTACTGGCATGAATCTCACCTGCTTATATTGAATAATCCTTATGATAACTTGCTGTAGCCTTTCAACTAGTATTTCATTTTTGTATCTATGTTCATTAAGGATATTGGTCTATAGTTTTCCTTCTCTGTTTTTGGTCTTTCTGGCTTGGGAATCAGTACCATATTTGTATCATAAAAATAATTTGGTAAGGCTTCTTCTTTACCTATTTTGACAAATAGTTTATAGAGTATTGGGATTAATTGATCTGTAAATGTTTGATAGGATTCACTTCTGAATCCATTTGGCCCTGGGAATTTTTTCTTAGGGAGTCCTTTGATGGCTTGTTTAATTTCTTTTTCTGATATGGGATTATTTAAATATTCTATTTCCTCTTCTGTTAATCTAGGCAATTTACATTTTTGTAAATATTCATCTATTTTACCTAGATTGACATATTTATTGCCATATAATTGGGCAAAATAGTTCTTAATAATTACCTTAATTTCCTCTTCATTAGGGGTGAGATCACTGTTTTCATTTATGATATTATTAATTTGGTTTGCTTCTTTATTCTTCTTAGATTAACCAATATGTTATTTTATTTGTTTTTTTTTAAATACCAGCTCCTATTCTTATGTATTTGTTCAATATTCTTTTACTTTCAATTTTATTAATTTTTCCTTAGATTTTTAGTATTTCCAATTTGGTCTTCATCTGAGGGTTTTTAATTTGTTCTTTTTTTAGTTTTTTTTTTACTTGCATGCCCAATTTGTTAATCTCCTCTTTCTCTCTTTTTTTTTTTTATTAATATGAGCATTCAGGGATATACATTTGCCCCTGAGTACTACTTTTGCTGTATCCCAAAATTTTTGATATGTTGTTTCCTTATTGTTATTCTCTTCAATTATTGTTTTTATGATTTGTTCTTTAACCAACCAGTTTTAGAGAATCAGATTATTTAATTTCCAATTAATTTTTGGTTTGCCTTTCCATATACCCATTTACTAATTATAATTTTTATTGCATTATGATCTGAAAATGTTGCATTTATTATTCTCCTTTTCTGCATTTGTTTTTAATATTTCTATGCCCTAGTACATGGTCAATATTTGTATATGTAACATGTATTGCTGAGAAGAAGGTATATTCATTTTTTCCCCTATTTGTTTTCCTCCATATATCTATTTACTCTAATTCATTCATATCTCTTCCTTTCTTATTTATTTTTTGGTTTGATTTATCTATATTGGATAGGTGAAGGTTGAGATCTCCCACTCGTATAGTCTAACTTTCTATTTCCTCCTTTAGCTCCAATAGTTCCTCATTTAAAAATCTGGGTGCTATACCATTTGGTGCTTACATGTTGAGTACTGATATTTATTTCTTCATTGTTTATACTACTTTTTCCAGGATGTAATTACCTTCCTTATCCCTTTTAATCAGATCTATTTTTACTTTGACTTTATCAGATATCATGATTGTGACTTGTGACTTCTTTTTTCTCAGTTGATGTCCAGTAATTTTGCTCCAGTCTCTTATCTTTACCCTCTGTGTGTCTTCCTGTCTCCTTTCTCTTTCTTGTAGACAACATATGGTAGGGTTTTGGCTTTTAATCTATTCTGCTATCTGCTTTCATTTTATGGGTGAGTTCATCCCTTTCACATTCAAAGTCATGGTTTACCACCTGTGTATTTCCCATCATTTTGATTTCCTTGTTTGGTTTGGCCTTTCTTCTTTACTATTTTTTCTACACAAGTGTTTTTCTTTAATGAATCCTTGTTTCCCCAACTTTCTTTTTCTTCCATTCCCACCCCCTCCCTTCTTATTCCAATCTTATTTCTTTAAGGTCTATTAATTCCTCCTCCTTTTCCCTCCATTTTAATACTCCCCATCCATCTTCCCTCCATTATTCCCTTTCAACTTCCCTGTAGGGTAAGATAGAATTCTATACCCCAATAGATCTGACTCTTTTCCTCTCCATACTGATTCCACTGAGAGTAAGGTTTAAGAATTACCTATTACCATTCTCTTCCTCCCCTTCTTATAGTAATATTCTCTGTTCCCTCTCCCCCATATACTTCTTTATGGGGTAAAACTTACCCTATTTTTCTTCTACTCACCCAATTCTAGTCATTAAAACCTTATATTCAGCTATAATCTTTTGATTTTCCTTTTTGTTTTGGTCTATCCTGCTTTTCATGGCTTCCAACAGGTCAATTCTGGTCTCCAATTTGCTTATTACTTCATTGGATTTCTATGCCTTTTTTTACATATGAGAAATTTTGTCTTTTAAGCTCTTATTTTCTTTTCATACTACTTTCATTTCTTCCCCCTCCCCCTTTCCTTCCCATTTTTCTTCTATCTTTCCTACTTGGTTCTTGAACTTTTTGAGTTCCTTGAGAGCTTATGACCAATTTCCATTTTTGGGAAAGTTTGGATGTATTTGCTTGTTTGTCACTCTCTGCTGTTGCTTCTGTATTTCGTTTTTTTTTTCCTCCATAGAATATCCAGTGTCAAGGTTTTTTGTTGTTATTGTTTTGTTTTGTTTTTGCCTTATTCCTTCTGCCACTAGTGAATTGGGGTTCCTGCATGTTGATGGACATTGTTTTCTTAGCTTCTGTCTTACAGGGCTTTACCTTGGTAGTATCTTCCCTTTCCGGTCAGAAGCCTATGTGAGGGCAGGTAGATCTGTGATATTCTTTGTGTGGCATGCTTTAAAACAGTTTGCCCTGAGTCCATCTTTCAGCCCCTGCTGCCTAAGCTGTGGCCAGCCTTGTTTCTGCCCAAGCTCTGCTCTCTGCTGCCCAGACTACATGCTCTTCAGCTGCACGTCTCAAGTCTTGCTGCCAAGGCCTTGCATTGCCCTCAGGGGTAATTTTGTGGTACTTTCATCCAGCCCCCAAGAATTTAGAAATTGTCCTGGCCCTTGCTCTGACTCTAGCATAATAGGTAGTGTTGGGGAGATGTGATCAGCTTGTGCTTTGATTAGTGGAGTTTTACCCCCTCATAGCATGGGAATCTCCAAACAGTGCCTACCTTTATGGTGTGTCCAGTGGAAGAGCCCCTTTACTTGTCCAATTTTGATTTCTGAACTTTTGAGACACTTTGTAATGATCGGTTGGAAGGAGATTCAAAAGGCTCCTGCTACTACACCTCCATCTTGGCTCTTCCTCCCTCTGCTGTCTCCTTTAAGGGAAAAATTAAAATATGGTATAAGATGGAGAATGTGATCAGCTCTAGCTATCTATGATTGATGTAACCTCCTCCCATTCCATTGCCTTTCCTCTCTCCATTTCAACTAAAACCCAATCCATGATTCTCATATACCTTTCTTTTAATCCCCCCCCCAATTTGAAGTTTGTTTTACATGTATCTCTGTCTTCTGTGACCCATCCCTTCAAAGTCACCTCTCTTCACTTCTTTTCCCCAGTTGTTTCACTGTTGAACTTTATAAATTCCTAATCTAAACTTATATATGTGTATATTTAGCTTTTCTTTGTCCAGTTATCATTAGATGAGGTTCCTGAGATAAACCACCCTATCCTTAATATTTCTATACATTTCTATACTCATTTTCTCACACATCCTCCTTGTTTTTCCTTGTTTCTTCCTATATTTTTCATCCATCCTTTCCCCTCCATTTTAAAGCCCTCTAAATAGAACCAAACTACTCCATGGCTCTTTGTCTTTTTTCTCTCTCTCTCTTCATGACCCTTGAAGATATTTGATTTATTTCTTCTTCTTTTTTTTTTAAACCCTCATCTTCCACTTTAGAATTCATACTGTGTTCTGGTTCTAAGAAAGAAGAGTGGTAAGGGAGAGGCAGTGGGAATTAAGTGATTTGCCTAGGGTCACATAGCTAGGAAACTTCTGAAGCCAGATTTGAACCTAGAACCTCTTATCTCTAGGTCTGGCTTTCAAGTCCACTGAGCCACCCAGTTGCCCCAAAGATAATTGATTTCTAAAGGGACAATTTTTTTTTCTCCCATTAGACATTCTTCAGCACTTCAACATTTAGCCCTTTCCATTGCTCAGATTTATTTAACTTTCCACATTTCTCACAACTCTCATATTAGTTCAGGGTTTTCTCTTAATTCTTCTCTGTTCAACATGAGTGTTTGAAAATGCTCTAGTATAGTAAAAATCCTTTTATATATATATACATATATATATATGTATATATATATTTACTCAGTTTTATAGGTAGTTCATATTTTAGAACCCTTAGCTTCAGTCTAAGAATCAGTATTAAGTATAGGTTCCAAGGTAGTAAGCACTAGATAATGGGGCTAAGTGACTTGCCCATGGTCACAGCTTAGAAGTCTCTGAGGTCAGATTTGATCTCAGGATCTCCCTCCTTTATTCCTGGCTCTATATTAGCCATCTACCTCC
Source organism: Monodelphis domestica (assembly GCF_027887165.1). Taxonomy (NCBI): domain Eukaryota; kingdom Metazoa; phylum Chordata; class Mammalia; order Didelphimorphia; family Didelphidae; genus Monodelphis; species Monodelphis domestica. The sequence continues at coordinate 185,015,132 of NC_077232.1, read as the reverse complement.
CCAAGTAATTTATTTTTTTTTCATTGTATGCCTTCATCTTTTGCCTTTTAGAGTATTATATTCCGAGATTTTCTTCATTTTGTAGTAGTTATAGCATACTCTTTTGTGATTCTGACTGTGGCTCCATTGGCTTCAACTTTTTTTACAACTGTTTGCAATATTTTCTTTCTTTTATCTGGAAGCTTTGGTTTTTAACTTAGACTTTCTTAAGGTATATTCAGTTGGTGTTTCTTCTAAGGAGCTTTGAGTTCTTCTTTCTGTTTCAATTTACTCCCTGGTTCTTATTAGATATGTGTTATTTTCAGTTAGAATTTCTGAAAATATGGCATCCAAGTTTTTTGTTTGCTTATGTTTTTCAGGAAATTTGATGATTCATAAATTATGTTACCTTTACCTTTTTTTCTGGGCCAGCTACCTTTTCATTATAGTTCCCTTACATTTTCTTAAGTCTTTTAATTTTGTTCTAGTTATTTCTTATCTCATAGTATCATTGAGTTATGATTACTCTGTTCTCATTTGCATGGAGTCAACTATTTGAAGTTTTTCTAGCTTCTCCTTTAAGCTGTTTATTTTCCTTTCTTCCCTCCCACTTCATAGAGCTTTAATTTCCCTTTTTATTGATTCATTTCTTTTAGCTACTCATATAGAGCTTGTGAGTAAGCCAATTTTTTCTCTCTCTGAAGTGCACTTGTATTTCTTGATTGTAGTATATATATATATATTTGTTTCTTTGTTTGCTTGGTTTACTCAAATTACCAGTCTCGATTTCTAGTTTTGGACTTTGTCCTAGAGCCAGGTTCTGTTCTGGGGATTTCTAGTGCCCCTGCCACTGACTCCCATCTTCCCCATGTTCTTTGTGCTGCCATGTTTCAGGTCCCTGTTGGTACCCTTTTGAGGGCACTGGAAGGTTTCAGACATATTTTCTCTGCCTTCCTTGGCAAGAGGACCCTTCTTTCATTGCTTAGTCCCCTAACTGTCCTTTCACATATTACTGAGTTTCATGGAGGAGTTTTTCATTGTTTCTCTATTAATATCAGTATTAGAACTGGTAGTTTTTGGAAAAAAAAATTTCCTGAATATATGTGATTAAACTCAACTCCTCAGTGACCTTTCACACAGCCATTTTAATTACAAGTCAAATTATGCTTTATATTTATCACTAACTAGTATTAATTAAGAGGAGAAAGATATTTATAGTCCATTCAATTTTTATCCCCCTCCTTTTTGCTTTTAGTTCTACTGGGTATACACGGAAAGAATTTTTTTTTTGTTTATTTATTTAATTAATTAATTTTGTATATTTTTCCAGGGTTACATAATTCATGTTTTTTCCCTCCCTTCCTCCAAACCCCCTCCTGTAGCCAACGGGCAATTCCACTAGGTTTTACATGTGTCATTGATCAAGACCTATTTTATGGAAAGAATTTTTAACTCTTTTGAAATTCTAAACTTTAAAGGTTTGTTGGATTCATCTTTTTATGCAACTGAAGCACTTTTAAAAAATAGTGTCTTTTATCCTTCATGGTAAAATATTATAAGGTAGAGACTGTAATTTTTTGGGGGGAGCTTAATAAATATTCATTTGAATTGAAATTATTCTTTGACATAATTTTATCTAAATTTTGTATCTCACTATTGCTTTTATCTCTCTATCTCTAGTATCTACCATAATCCTTTTTATATAATAGATGTTTAATCATTATTTGATTAATAAACAAATGAAAAAATTCAGTGAAGTATAATGGCAGTTTTAATTTTGAAAACTGTTTCTAATGCTAGTTCTGCTACTTGACCACTCTTATGACCTGGAGTATATAAGTTCCTTAACTTCTCTAGGTGTTGACTTAGTTCTTTGTAAAATAGATCCAATCATGCTCTAGATATTATAATCTTAATCATCTTTGTGGGCATCAGTTTGCAGATCTATGTAATTATATGATTATGTTCCCTTTAGTGCTAAAAAATTGTGATTTGATTGTGTTTTATACTTCATTTTGTCACATCTATGTATGAATTTGCAAGTACAGAGGTATTTAATCATACTCTTTTCTAATAGATTTTAACAGTTCTTATTCTTATACCTTTTGATCCTATTTCTTAAGACTTATAATGAATAACCATTAAAGAATGTCATTTCTCTAGTAGCTAACACTACTACTTGTCATGGTAGATAATAAAAGATGGCAATCATTCATTAGGACATGCTTATGGAACTGCTTGAAAAACAATTTTCTTTAACATGAATTTTTTCAGATTTAAAGGAACCATTGCCATTCCTGAAATTAAACTCATATCACTTCATTGACCTTCCCCCCTCCTTTTTTAAAATGCCATAATAATGTGTCCTGGAGCACTCTGATAGTTTTATTCTGATATATTTAATATTTTTTCTTAAGATTTTTGGCTCTGCCATGGGTTACTTCCAAAATTCTCTTTCTTTCCTCTTTTTCTTGGTCAAAATACTTACTTCCCAATTTCTTTATATTTCCACTATACTTCTACATCTTTTCAAATCAAAGGGTCTTATTTTATATTTTGCTTTGTTTTTTAAATCTACTTTCTCAAATTAATCTTGTTCTCAATTTAGGTTTTTTTCTTGTCTGTTTGATATTCTTGTTGGTTTGTTTTATTTCATTTTATATCAATAAGTTATAATAAATTTATTTTGCTACTTGCATTTAATCTTGTCCCTTCTCCTACTTAATGATTTGAGATACAAATACTGAAAATGGAATACTAAGGTACCAAGTTTGTCAGCTAGTACCAGGAAGTACTCAAAGGAAGTTCATCTTGGTTTTCTGTGTTAGTGATTTTTCTTTCTGCCCTACATAGTGGCTCTTTTCTTTTATCAAAACAAAACAAGCAGCACCTTCAGCAATGGGGTTTAGTTCTTGTGATCAGATTAAAAAAATATCTTTAAATACAGAATTAGATAGTGTCTTAAAAAGTAATACATAGCCCTTTTGTATCTAACTTGTGCTTAGTTAAATGCTTTACTGCACATTATAACATAGTTGAATCAGCTCATCTGTTAAAGCAGTTGTCAGAAAAATATGGGCCAGCCTGGTAGAATGTATTAGCCCAATACATTGTCTCCATTTTATTATGAAGCTGCTGAGGAAGCTGTGATATACAGCACTGTCATTACAGATCTATTGTTAGGACGGTTCCACAGTCTTCTCTGCACTGCCATTAATTTATAGCAGTAAACAATATGTAGTCCTCAGACTGCAGCAAAGCAGAATCTTTTAATGAGGTGGATGTTATTACCACAATAAATCAGTGCATTCGTGTAATGTATAATTCAATGTGTGTATTCCCACTGTAACTTCTCTGAGTAAGCTGATAGTGTATCATTGTCAGGGCACAGCTCCACAGTGCTGGGTGGTGGTTGTGAGGTTTTTAGGTTTTTTTCCCCTCCAAGCCTTCTTTTATTTGGGGACTTTTTTTTTAATAGCTTGCAAATAAACGTGGCACGTCTTGATAGTTGTGCTGTAGTCTATAGACTTCAGAAACCAACTATAACAATATCAGCCAAAATCAATACTGTGAGTTCTAGTTGCATGGATCTCTCTCTGCATGACACCATTTTTTCAAAAGCTAGTGAAATCAATCCTAATTGGTTTTAGCATTATATTCCTGAAACGTAATTCTATAACTATTGATTTGGGGTGTTCTCATTTGGAGAGTAATAAAAATAGGAGCAGATAAAGTGAATACTTAAAATTCTACAGTCATTCAAAGTAGTATTGATTCTATTTTAATTTATATAATTTATCTTTAAATGATTTAATTTTTCCCTTTTTTTCCTCTTCCATAGCTCAGTCTTCAGGGAAAATAATTAAAATATATTTAAAGACATGGCAGAATAATTCTGTAACAAAGAAAGGCATTCTTGGATTCAGTTTTATTCTTAACTGTGATGAATTTACTGAATCAGATATTTCTTTATAGAGAAACCTGTAGTTAGAAGGGTTACATTTCAGATTAGTGAACTTCAGCACATAGTATTCAACCTACAATGTTTTTTCTATTTTGCAAAATAAAAAAAATTTTTTTAGTAAGATAATTCACTAACCCAGAGATTTTATTTGAGGCAAAAATTTTATTCATAGTATAGGCACCAAAATGAAATATGTATAATATGCTTAGTAACTAATTTAAATAATAAAATAATAAACATTAAATGTTAATTAAAATCAAATTCTTACACCCCCAAAATTACCCTAAATGTTATCAAAGTCAATGTATATCTTATTTTATCTTGAATATATTTAAATTTTCATTTATCTAAAAATGTTGTTGGATTTTAGTGAATTGCATAATTGCCTATTTTCAATTTTCTTTGGTTAACTAATGATGAAAATTAATATATATTTATTTAATAATATATAGCCAGCCTCTCAAAGTATTAATAAGCAGGGGTCGGTTTTAGAGAATGCATTTTATACATGAAACTAACTATTATTTAATGCATTATTTTAGTTTTAAATGATAGCCTGTTATATGTTTCACTTTTGTATATTTCAAGCAGAACTGCTTTAGATATTGATTTGTTGAGCAGCTAGGATTGGTGATTACAGCAATAGTTACTAATATTAATAATATTAATAAAAATCTTCAGTTATATCTTAATCGTTTCTGCTGATCTTTTCCACCAAATACTTACTCTTGCCTTACTATCAGATTCTATTACAAATCAGTCTGTAACCTTTCCCAAAATTTCAAGGTAATCTAACTTAAAATTCTAGAATCTGATTGTTGCTCTCATCTAACTAAATGGGATTTTATAGGCACTTTCCAAGTATTGCATAGCCAGCACTCACTTAGTGTAATTCTGCCTTTAGCTTGTTAGGAACTGATTTAGCTGATTGAGAAATCATGTTTAACAGATACTAGGTCTATCAAGAAAGAATTGTGGTTCCATCATGTATTTAGATACTCTCTTCTTTCACTTGCTTGTAAATACCTTTTTTAATTTTAATATAGAATGCAATAACATTTTGATAAAAAGCACTATGTATTTTGTTTTAGGTCACTTTAATACATGCTAATGATATTACCTCTGAAGACAGAAAAACATAAAAGATGGTTATATTTATGTCTTTTTTTGTTTTTTCTTATTTTAATTGGCAGCCCATAGGAGCTCTGAATCCCAAAAGAGCAGCATTCTTTGCAGAGCGTTATGAATCATGGGAAGATGATCAAGTTCCAAAGTTCCACTATGGCACTCATTACTCAACTGCAAGCTTTGTGCTTGCATGGTTGCTAAGAATGGTAGGTCAAGTTTGACTAATAATTTTTACTAAATAAGTCTAATGATGCAGAGAGAAATTGATATTTTGAATTAATGACTCATATTTTTAATACCTTTTAAAGACTGCCAAAATTTAAGAATGATTAAAAATAAGCCATAACAGTCTTTGAAGGGTAGTAGTGTACATTGCATATTTTGTAAAAAATGTTTCAGTAGAATGGTTTTTGACTTTTCTGCTTTTGTTACATAATTTTGTTTATTCAGACACTTTGTATGTTAGCAGATTATAAATTCTTAAATGGATTACTTTCACTTATAATGAAATGATAAGCACTGAAAAAAAACTTTTAAGGTGGTCATGTGCTCATACATTTGGTTAATCTAATTGTCCCAAAAGGAATTGTGGTTTGTCTGTAGTTGGAATTGTTCATGCCATGTATTGATAATATATTGGCTAAACAAGGAATGTTTCTGTACATTGAAAGGTGATTCATCCAACAGAAAGTAATTTCTTTGGGAAAGCATTAGCAGCACATCATTAATTAAAGCTTGTTAGAATGGTACAGGCAGACATAAATCCTAGAAGTAATTTATAGTGCTTAGCTAATTTCAAGCAATTATCCACTAATATGTGTTTAAGTGTTCTTTAACTAAGAGGAGGCTTTTAAATCTTTCAAACATTTTTCTTTTCTTAATCATAAATTAAATATTGGGTAGTAGCAAAAGGAAAATTACACTTTGGAATTTTTCTTTTTATTATGAAGACCTCTTAGCTCAGTTTTGGACTGTCCAAAAATCTTTTTAGAAAGGAAAATGTTTTGGAAAATACATAGCAAATGAAATATTTTGAAATTTTTCTCTTCAATCAAATTTACTTCTTAAGAAGGTTTAAATTATTTTCTTTTTGTATTTCTTTCTGGGTTTATTAAAATTCTGGTTGTGCCTATTAAGCTATAAAGATTACTAAAACATTTTATTCTTAAGAGTCATTTGTGGCTTCTTTATTATTGATTAAAATAATTTTTCTTATATATTTTAGGAGCCTTTTACAACTTATTTCCTAAATTTGCAAGGTGGAAAATTTGATCATGCAGATAGAACCTTTTCATCTATTTCAAGAGCATGGCGTAATAGTCAACGTGACACATCTGATATCAAGGTAAATGTAAGCTTTCATTATCATCCATTGTTACTAAAATAAGCATTATTTTGAATGATTTTTAAAAAATTGTTAACAATTGTTTTTCACTGACCAATTTAACAGAACTTAGAAGAATACTGTTAGTATAATCCCATTAGTATATATGCGAATGAGGCTTTGTCTAGAAATTATCTTTGCTTTATTTTCCAGTGTAATTGGTTATATTTTGGTTGGTGTTTTTTTCCTCTTAATATCTTCATTTTAGAAAACTTGAAGTAGTTCTCTTTCTCTGTCTCTCCTCTTATTTACATGTAAATATCATTCACTTATAACTTTAAATGGAATTTTAAACTTAAGAAATTAATACATGACTTTACTTTGTGGAAATAACCTTCACCTCTGTTTTTGTGTTAGATAGATTTCTTTTCACTCTCTTGCCAATATTTTTTATTATTTCTCTACTTTTGGTTCCAAGAGTAGCCTGACTTCATTCTTTTGTTTCCCACTTTTTTTTTTGGATGTCTAACATGGTTAGTAGACTTGAATGCGTAAGGTTTCACATTACACATACACTGTAGAAGATCAGACTATCCATACGTGGTTATGCATTGCTTTCTCTTTTGGCTACTTCTCCTTTTAAAAGTACAGATATCTCTTACATATTGGGACTTACCCTATTGTAGTTTTGATATATCATGGGTCAGCATAGAAATTAAATAGGAATTTTGGAGGAAGTTTTGCAGAAGCTGAAGACATGTGAAGGTCAGCAGATGACACACAAAAAAATTTAGAAACTGGGAAATACATTAACTTTATGTGTAGTACTGCATGATATCAACACATTTCATCTTTTAATACCATAAATATGCACAGTTTCTTTTTTAAAGTTCGTTTGTGAAAAGAATATGAAAACCAGCAGATGACATACAAAAACTAGAAATGCAGAGATAATGTTAGTGTTGCTCTACATGTAGCTGCGACAAAATACTTAACTCAAATTTTACTATAAACACCATATGGTACTATTCACCCAATGAAAGAAAAAAGGGGGGGAAATCAGACTTCTCTTGTATAAAGGGAGGGCCGAAAAATTTTACATGCATTTTCCAGATTGCAGGGGCTTTGCTACACTCATAATTTCCACGTGGAAAAAGGAATACCTGTACTAGTATTTATAGTAGAGTTCAGTGTTTACCAGATCAAAGCCTTTATGTTCAAGAAGATTGCAGTATTTGAAGAAACAGGATTTCTGAAATCTTTACTTCCACAAAGATTTTGTTCCATAAAGACTATACTTCATAATACCTGCTAGTATACAGAAATGCAGTGCCATGCCTAGGGTGGGAGGGTGCAGTGGTTTGATATAGCTATTATTTATAATAGAGAAAAACAGTTGGAAAATTTGTTGATTGAGCTTTTGTTATCCTTCACTTCTCATAGTTTTAGCTATTGTTGTTCAGTCATTCAGTTGTGCTTCTTTTTGTAACCCTGTGAATCATAACACACCAGTGCTGTCCACTGAGTTTTCTTGGCATAGATACTGGAGTTATTTTCTTTTTCCTTTTCCAATGGATTAAAGCAAACAGAGGTTAAGTGATTTGCCCAGGCTCATACTACTAGTAAGTATCTGAGGCTAAATTTGAACTTGGGTATTCCTGACTTGAGGCCTGGCGCTCTAATTCACTGTGTCACTTGCACAACTTTTTTCTTTTTTAAACCTTTAACTTCTGTCATAGAGTCAATGCTGAGTATTGGTTCTAAGACAGGGGAGCAGTAAGTGCTGGACAATTGGTGTTAAGTGACTTGCCCAGGGTCACACAGTTAGGAAGAGTTGGAGGTCAGATTTAAACCCAGGACTTCCTGTCTCCAGTTGTAGATCTCTATCCACTGAGCAACCTTGCCTTCCCCTTAGCATAACTTCAGTTTATCTAATTAGACTTTCATCTTTTACCAGAGGGACTGCTGCATTGCAATCATTGATAAGCCTGGCATTTTGACATAAAATTTAAAAATTGTGAAAATCAAGTATTTTTTCTAGATTCTTTTATTTAGGGTGAATTTATTAATTTGTATATCCTTTTCAGATGTGTGATTGCCATAGTACTTTTCTTTAGCTATCACTGCTAAGTAAGGCACTACTACTTATGCTTTTGGTAAAAGTGAATTAGACATATGTATTTGTGTCCTCAAAAATCTTATCTTGGGGGCAGCTGGGTAGCTCAGTGGATTGAGAGCCAGGCCTAGAGACGGGAGGTCCTAGGTTCAAATCTGACCTCAGACACTTCCCAGCTGTGTGACCCTGGGCAAGTCACTTGACCCCCATTGCCTAGCCCTTACCACTCTTCTGCCTTGGAGCCAATACACAGTTATTGATTCCAAGATGGAAGGTAAGGGTTTTTAGAAGGAAAAAAAAAATCTTATCTTGCTTCTCCCAGGAATCTCATCCAATTGAGCAGTCAAGTTTGTCTCTGTCCTGTCTCTCTCTGTTTCTCTGTCTCTGTCTTTCTTTGTCTACTTTCTCTTTTGATTATCTCACAGACTAATATGAATTCAACTATCATTTCTATGCAATTGAATGCCATATCTTTATAATTTCCTCCTCTCTCTTTTCAGTCCAAGTCCTTTGTTTCTGACTGGTTCCTTGTTGGATATCTCCCCCCTGAGTGTCCCACAGTCACCTCAAATTCATGATTTCTAAATCAGAACTCAACATTTCCCCTAGAATCATTCATCCTCCTTTCTTCCTAGTGTCTTTTATTCTTTCAGTTACCTAGGTTCATCACCTAGGAGTCATCCTAAGCTCTTTATTCTCATTCACCTTTGTCCGCATCCAGTAATTTGCCAATGCTTTTAACACTCCCCCCCATTACCCTCGCCCTGCCCCAACATTTCTTACATCCTCTTCCTTCTATTTTCTATCTCTATAATTTCCTCACAGTTTAAGCTATCATCATTTCTTGCCCAGATTCTTGGGATATTTTCCTAATTGGTTTCCTTATAGCCAGTGTCTCCTCTTTCTAATCCATTATCCATCCTAAATTGATTTTCTTCAAGTATGGCTCTTTTCCCTTGGTAAGTCCTAGTAGCTCCTTATCTCTTAAAATACAGTACCTCTCTCCTAAAATACAGATAGTTGGTGTTTAAAGCTTTTCATAGACCACATCCAGCCTACCTTTCCAGGCTGATTACATATTGTTCTTTCTTCTGCATTTTGTCCTCCAGCCAAAGTGTACTAATTGATGTTCCCCATCCATGACTATGACCTTTCCTCTCTTGGGTCAATTCTGTTCTTTCTCACCTTAGCCCCTGGGACTCTCTCTTCATGATTCCAGACAAGTGTTACTTTGGTGAGGCTGTTCCATATTCCCCCAATTGTTATTTCTCTTCTTGTTCCCTATAACCATTGGAAGGTCTCTGAGGTCAAATCCCATCTCTTTTTCTATTTGTATTCTACTGCTTTTTATCAATATATTATAGGTATTTAATAAACATTTGCAGATTGATTGAGTTAGGACTTAAGTAGATATTTGATGGCATTAGTGTGAGACTTTCCTCCTTCAATGAAGATCATAAGCCAGCCTTAGCTTCTCATCCTTTGTGACTCTTATCTTTAATCTACTTTAGGAAATTCAGTGAGAGCCTATATTATATATACTAGAAATATTTTTCTAGCTCTTTGCATTTCATCGGTATGCCCTGAGCATTCAGATAGTCTCTGTTATACTTCAGTCTTATCCCATCATTAGCCCACCTCTTTTTTTGACTATACAATTCCTCAGTGATATCTCTTATGCTACTTCATGAATATAGGTCATAACTAAAAATATGCCACAGATAATTTACACAAACAGGCATTCTTTCATTTCCTTTTGGATTACCCACAGCTTTGGCTCATCAAAGATTATGGTTCCTTCATTTGCAACTATACATTGCCATAAAAACCTTTTAAAGGTAAGTTACTCTTTTTCTTGTTTTTTTCAACTTGAGAGTTGAAAAAACAAACAAATAAAAAGCATAATATAGTTTATCAAATGTAATCCAGGCCTATCTAGTTCTGGGCCCATCTTATTTACAGTTTACATACCATATCTAATGTGCTGACTCAGCATAATGTCTAAATTAATGTCATTGCTTAGACAATAGGCATTAAAATTTTTTAATCCATTTAGATTTTTACAAATGGATTTTTGTATTGTCAGATAAAACTCTTTTTATCTTATCAGGAATACACAAAATCTTCTGTCTTGTTAAATTCAGTATATTATCATTTAAAAAAAAAAAGAGTACCTTAACCTCTGTAGACAGAATTTTTGCTTCATCTAGATCTGTTTTACATTGTACTTGACATTCAAAATAAGAAAGTGAATCTTTCTGTTTGCATTAAACAAGGAATCTTTTAGAATCTTAACATATTTATTAGGAACTTTGTTGGAGGAGTGCCTTTGCTCTACTGAATTATAATCAGTAAACATTGCTGAGTCTTGTATTTTTTGTACCTTTCATTCAAGTGTGTCTGTGTAGAGCATTGTTTCTGGAAAAGCGAATGCCTTTTGTGTTTTTGTTAAAGATGTTCATGTATATCATATTTAGCAACATATACACGTATGTATATCTATCTATATCTCTATAGATTATGAGAAAGTAGAGATTTAGGTTATAAATTATTGATAGTTTGGATTGTTCTATTGAGGCATTAATATCATTAGCAATTTCTTATTTTTTCACTTCCCGTCCTTTATTGATCTTATAATGTAATCCCTCAAGACTTTCGTGATCGTGTCCTATCTACTTTGGCCTTTTTCTTGGTCTGATGCTACTACCTTTCCTGACTTGATCTTCTTAAGTATAATTTTTCTCCCTTCTTATAGGTTCTTAGGGATTTACATTTGTTTTATTTTTTCTTTGTTTTCATACTGTTAGATTCATCTATGAACACTTTTGGATTGGTGTACCTCACTTAGATCTCACACCATGCTTTCTCTAGACTTGTTTTTCATTTCACAATTTTCCCTACTATCTACTATTTCTTCTTCCATATTATTTTACAAATAAGTTTTTTATTCTAAACCAGCCTTACCTCTTATTGTCATCTCTCCCTCTTTACTGGGAAGAAGGCCAAGTGTTTGCTGGCTAAGGTTATTTCTGGGCTTTTATGGCTTTGTTGTAGCAATTGCTTCACATTGGTTAAATTTTGGGAAGAACTGGTACTGCTAAAAGGCAGTGTTTGCCTTTTGGCTTCTTATCTCTACCTCTTAGAATTCTTAGAAATTCTTTGAAATTCTTAAGTCAGAGGGTAGCTAGGGTAGTTAGTAAGAGAAAGCCAGCCCAAAGATGGGTGGTCCCTGGCTCCAAATGTGATTTCAAACATTTCCCAGCTGTGTTTGGGCAAGTTACTGAACCCCAATTGCCTAGCCCTTCCTACTCTTCTGCTTTGGAACCAATACTTAGTAATGATTCCAAGACAGAAGGTAAAGTTTAAAAAAAAAATTCAGGTGATATGCCATCTTCTACATGAAGCTTTTCTGATTTCTCTCCCCTGCCACCAACTCCCAGATCCTCCAGATATAAGTGTCTTCTCTGCAGAAACCATCTCATATTTATTTGCATAGTATTTAGACATGTTTGTGTCATTCTCCTTTCTTCCCACCTTCAATAGAATGAAAGACATTTGAGAACAGGAATTATTTACTTTCTGTCTTCCCTACATTACTTGAGGGATATATACCTGGTGTATATCAAGTACTTAATAAATGATTTTTAGTTGATTTTTCACTTCATGACTCTAATAGGCATCAATAGGTGATTTGGAAATATTGATGCTATTGTAATTTCACAATGCTATCTCCTAATTTTTTGTTTTACTTTTAATGTGATTTCCATCTTGATTCTGATATGTCTCCTATATCAGTAACATGTTCTTTTCTGGTTATTAAGATGAAGTCTATTTCATTCATATATATATACTTGTATATATATACATATATATATATACATACACATAAACACACATATACTTTCTAGCAGAAGAAAGTATATATTGGTGTGTATATATATTTTTGTATATATTGTGGTAAAGACTTGAAGAGAGAATTGTTTTCAAATAGGTAACTCACTGTGTCTCTCAATTCAATCAGGGAAACTGAGTTGTACTTAGGGAAATAGTTTTTGAAAAATACTTTCAAATTGGGTGTGCATCCCTGTAGAAATTATCTACGGACATGGCATGCTGTCTCTTCAGTATCAGCTTCTAGACCCAAGATTGACTCTGCCATCTCTGACAGACGGTCTATGTATGTGGCAGGATGTTCCCCTCTGTCCTGCCTGATCTTGTCAAACTTGGCGCATGCATTTGGTTCGGAATAGCATAATTTAATGACCTGCTGCAAGTCCTCCCTGCACTTTTTAAGATAAGATATGCAGGTGGGATTTGCAAAGTCTATGTCCACCCTTTGCTCTACAGTTGGCCAGGTAGTCAAATTGCTGTCAGATTTAGTTTTCTCCAAAAATTGCCTCTGTTCATGGGGAGTGAACAGTTCTGACAACAGGAACTCACCATCTTCGAAATCTGGATCAAAGATTCTGGATGCACGTTTAAGCTCCTTATAGGATTTAAAAGGATTGCCCACAAATTTTGGGAAATGGCGCTTTATGGACTCAATTTCCTGTGTGGAGAATTGTGTATCACACCAGCATTAGCAGATAGCTTGGTGACCTCTTTTAAAGGACAGATTTTCTCAGGATCACCAGCAGGCTGGTTCTCATTTTTATTGCCACCTTCATTTTCCTGAGGTGCATAATCTCTTGCCCATAACTATATCTAGTCCTTTTTCTTTAATTAGTTGTTCAAACACACCATTAATCATGCCTTCTAAGTTGTTGTCAATGGCCATAATCTTCTCTGCCTTAAGGGGTACTATAAATCTGAATACTTTCTTCACTTGGTTAGAGTCTGCAACATAGCCATAAAGAGTACATATACTTGTGCCAGGATTTGTCAGAGAACCAGTTTGTTTTGGAATGGCAGCTGCAAAATAGACATTGTAACGTTGCCTACATATTCTAGAGTATCCTCTACCATATAATTAGTTTGCTATATAGTAAGTGATATACCCAAAAGCAGGCATTCCACAAACAATTTGTCTGAACATTTTTCTTTTCCTTCCTTTACTACCCTGCCTGAAGGGATGTGGGTACAGTCAGACTTGGGGTGCCAATTTAAATAGAAATGGTGATCTGTTGTGGACTATTTCTTGTTGCAATGATTGATGCACTCTGTCTTGAGACTAGAGAGAGCTGCTACAAGTATGGGGACACTCCTGCCTAATTGCAATGGAGATAGAAGTACTTTGAGATAGAGAGAGATACTGAGAAATGGAGGGATGCTGCCACAGGGGAATGCTCTGGGGTTTGCCTGTTGATCCCTATTTGAAAGCTAATGGATCAATCTATTTCCTAATCTCCTCCTACCCTCTTCCTCCCTCACTCCATCCCTTAACCACCCACTTCTTGAAGCCTTTGGCTTCTTCCCTCCCCCCCTGAGTGGGCTATGAAGATACTCTTCGTTTCTTTCTCAGGTAAGGGGTTTATTGGGAAACAACAGGATGGGAAACTGAAGAAAGAGGGAAAGGGGAAAGAGGGAAAGTAGTCCAGTCACAACTGTGACTCTAACACAGCCAGAGGGATGGACGATAAAAGTTAAAATCTTCTTTCTTCTTCACAAAGCCACCAAGGTCTTTCAGCCTAATTTCAGAAGCCCCCCCTCAAGGGTCCTTCAGCCTGGGATAGAAGCTAAAAGAATCAGTTCAGCTTCTTCTCTCTACAGCTAGGCTTGCCTCCTTTCTTGGTCAGTCCACCCCCAGAGAGAGATACAGAATCAGATCCTCCTTTTGTCAGATAGCCCAGAGCCAAACCAGCCCCTCAACTGCCTCTCCTCTTGGGAATATTCCGTTTGGAACCTTCTTGTTGATTTTGCAGATCAGGTCCCCAGCCTTGGTTCTTGCATCTTGACTTGTCCTGCAAAACCTCTCTCTCTTCAAGTCTCTACCACAATATACACATATGTGTTGTGTATCCTCTGAGTAGTCTATATAAGCCAAAATTTTTGATTCTCAATCATTTTTCCCACCATTTTTCTCTGAGCCTTTTTTACATTAAAATCATATTTCAAAGTACATATTGATTTAGTTTGGAAAATATTTTATCAACCTCTGAATAGAATTACCTTACCTTTCCACCCTTTCTCTGAAACAGATGTTAGAACATAGATTGCAGTTATCTTCATGGTGGTCTTTATACTTATACCCATCATAAACACTGTAAGATAAGTTAATTCATCAGCCCATGAAATGGTGTTTCTTGTTGCTTTTTGGTAAAAAAAAAACCAACTTCTGTAATTGCTTTCTTTTTTTCCCCTTTAAATGAGAAGCTTTCTACCTTTTTATCTTATGGTATAAATAGAATTATTAGTGTGTCTTTGTTCTTTCAATAATAGTATCATAATTTGTTGGCCTTAATTTAAAGATCTCATATTTAGAGTACCTAAAATAAATGGTTTGATTCTTTGCATTCTCTGCCCAACCAACACTCTTAAAGTAGATAGAATTTACATATCACTGAGAATCATTTTTAATTTTCTTTTTATTTGGCTGCTATAGCCATAGAATTTAATCATCACATACTGACCTACCTGAAAGTGTTGAATTCTTTTATTTTTATCTGGGTTTGCTCTCATACTCAAAGCCCTTCCAGAATTATGGAATCTGGAAAGGTTTATATGGTACTTGCATAGATTTTTAAAACCCTGTGTTTTTTCTATCAAACTGTGTGGCACCTAGGTGGTTCAGTGGATAGAGAGTGAGACCTGGAGATGGGAGGTCCTGGAATTCAAGTGTGGTCTCAGATACTTCCTAGCTGTGTGAACCTGACCTAGTCACTTAACTCCAATTGTCAAGCTCTTACCATTTTTCTTTCTTGGGACTAATACTTAGTATTGATTCTAAGACAGAAAGTAAGGGTTTAAAAAATCCCAAACTGGAAAGTATCAGTAATCTAGTAGATTTTTAGTGTTTACCTTTTTTTTTTTTAACTGAGAAAACGCTTTGCTTACTTCTTTAAACATCGCCACTTTTATCATCTTGCTTTTCTTGTTATCAGGAATCTACCTTTACTTGAGAATAAAGGGAAACTATTACTTATATAGACATTTCTAACAAATGAAGACAGAAGATATGAATTATGTTCATTTCAAAAAGAAAAGATACACTTTGGGTTTTACTAAAGCAATCCTTCCCTGGTAACATGATTTACTATTAATGGAGCCTAGAGGTTCCTCTCTATTTCCCTTCTGCCTTGTGTAGCTTCCTTCTCCTATCTAGCAAGAATGTATTTTAACAACCAGTAATGTATTTCATTTGGCCTGAGGAATCAGAGGAAAGATGTCAAACAAGTGCCCTCTCATTTCAGATATGGGACATGGTTTGGGTATCATCCTCATTTCCCAGGGTAGCTTTCTGACAGTGAATACAAAGATGTTTTTTATTGTATTTGTGCATTAGCATTGATATCTCTGAAGTGCACGTCATGTATTCATGAACTGAAAGCTTGAGGGACTGAGATTGAAAGTGACAAAACTAGGTTTGAGAACCATTATTATTAAAAAGTATTTTTTAAATTCCCAAATGATCAAGTTCAAATATAAAAATCATTCATAATAGGCCTTATAATACAATATTAAAAGCTTTGTTCTGTCCTAATCCCCAAAAATTTTAAAGTAAGCAGCCTCAGTAGACAAGCATATGCCTACACAATCCAACACAATTTATTGTCAGCCATATATTTGAAGGTCTCCAAACATGGATATTTTACAACCTCCTTTGGGAGAAGTTTGTTATAGAGTTCAACTACTCATATCCATGATTATAAAATCCTCTATTTGGAAGACAACTTTCTACCAACTACTAATGTAATATTCCTTTGTGAGGTCCTGGGAAAGTACCTAACCAACTTTAGGTTGAATGCTTCTAGTAATGGGAAATCATTAACTCAATGAGGCAAGTCATTTCATTTTTTGCTTTAATTGTTAATGTCAGAAAGACTTCCTGTTTAACCAAATTCTTTGAATAAAATTTAAGTTCTTTACTTCCTTTTCAGGCACTTGAGAAGTTAGAAAATAGTGACCTATTCTTTTCTGGCTTTTGGATTCTGAAAATATTTTTAGCATAGCTAATGTATTGTCATTATCAACATCACATTTACTATGTACCTCCTACAAGTCACCTTGCTGAATATTGTATAAGATATAAAGAATTTCAAGATTTGATCAGTACCTTTCAATAGTTTTACAATCTAACCAGATGACTAGACACAGTATAATTTTTTAATTAATAAATTATAAAAATTTAAAATTTATTACAAATTGTTTAAAGTATAGTTTTAAAGTTATCCTTTATTCAAATTGTATAAAATTTTCTTATAATCTTCAGATTATAACATATTTAAATTTTCTTCTAAAAAGACTGTTAACTGATGCAAGGATGCCAGATTTCCAGAAGCAAGCCAGAATAAGCAGAGTGAAATTCAGAATTCAAGGAAAGAGATGGCTATGAAAGATGTTTTAAAATCCTCAAATGATATAAATATGTAATTTCTAGAGGAAGAAATACAAGCTGTAAATAGTCATGTGAAAATTGCTCTAAATCACTAATAGTTAGAGGAAAAGAAATTAAAACAGTTTTGATATACTACCTCTTACCATCATATTGGGAGTAGTTGGTTACTTAAAAAAAATACAAATGCTATTGAAGGTATTGGAAAACCAGTACATTAATTCATTGTTAGAGTAAACATGAACTAATTCAGTTATTCTGGAAAGCAATTTGGAATTATGCCTCAAAAGCTACTAAATTGTGTATACCTTTTGACCCAGCAGTACCTCTTTTGGGTCTATAATCTAAATAGATGAAAGAAAGAGGAAAAAGACCCATATGTACAAAAATATAATATTGTAAAAACAGCTCAAGAAGGGTCATGAATACTGTTAAGATTATTTCCTAATTCTTATCCTTACTACTGTTAATGCATTTTAGTGGAACCACACTACTAAATTGCATATTTATATTGTTTCTTATTTTTTGTGACTCCAGAGCCATATTCTGTTGTATTTGTTGGTAACCAGTGGGTTTTGTGTGTGCATGTGTGTGTGTGTGTGTGTGTGTGTGTGTGTGTGTGTGTGTGTGTTTTCTGTCCATGAGATTACTTTTGTTCCTTTTGAACTTTTGTTCTCTTTTGGTAAACCTTCTTCAAAGCAATGATTCATCTTCAGAGTGTATTCTTTTGGCTTTGGTCTCTGATGGTCTTCTTTATAGTGTCTCTTAGGCAAACCCAAAACTTAGGCCACAGAATATAATCATATAAGAAAGCTCACCACAATAGAAACATTAATTTTATTTTCTATTGCATTTTTACATCTGTTAAAGACCAACGACAGTATGAGAGATAAGTAGGAAAAGAAGAGAATGTGTGAATAATGAATATGAAGTTGAGAATGTAGATATAAGATATAATCAGAATAAAAAAGGTTGAAAAGATTTTGAAAGACTATCAGACATAGCTCCCTGCCTTCAGCCTTGAAACTTTACCCAAAAGATTAAAATTTAAATCTATGTAGTAACAAACTTGTTTTTCCCAAGCCAAATATCTTAACCATTTGCCAATTACTATCAATCAATACAGAAGCATTTTTTCCCCATTTTACTCTACATTTTTGTGCTTTAAATAGTTTTAAAACTTAAGTAGAAAATAAATCGAGTGTTTCTCTTGTGTTAATGTTGTAAGCTTTCTTTTCACTTCACACATGATGTTGATATTTTTTGTTGCCAATTCTCCAATTATCTTCTTTCTAGAACTTTTCCATTTCCTAATTATAGTCAGTATTTCTATGTGTCTCTAGCCCCAACTTTTTACCTGTGCTTCATGATCAGATTTTTAACTGCTTGCTAATTATCTACTCCTAGATGTCCTTGCATTTGTCCATACTCAAGGTGTTCTCAACTTTTTAATCATTTCCTCCAAAACAGCCTTCTCTCAACTTCTCTCTTTTTTTTTTTTGATGTGACCATACAATTTACTCAGTTATCAAAAAGTAGGAATCTTGGAGTTACATATTCAAAGCTTTCCTCTTTTGCCTTCTCAGGTCCAGTCATTTGACATATCCAGTCAATTTTATTTTTACTTATTCCTCTCACATCTCCCTGGTTCATTCTGCACACTTAACCTTCATGAATATTTTTCTGAAGCACAGCTTTGATCTTTATTTTTCCTGGTTAAAAACTTATGTTGTAAGTCATAATAATGGTTTTATCTTTTTTTTAAATTAACTTTTCCAAATTATACATTGTGGGAGAGTATTCTGTGGGATTTAAATAGCAAGCAAAATTAAAATATTGATTAAAGTTAGGTCTTATAAAACTGTTTTAATGATTCTTATTTTTTATATCATAATCATTGCTCACTCCACTTCACTACCACCCATTGTATTCTACCTATATCAAAGAAAACCATTTTAGCAATAATGATCTAACATATCAAAATTATCTTGCCTTTATTCTCCTTCATGTATTCAATGCCATATTATTTCCTACCCATCTCCCCCCAAAAGTTCATTCTGCCTGGAATATACTTTCCTCTCCGCCTCATTTCATATTTCTCTTTCATATAGTCCCCCATCACCTTGTCTCTGCCTGTCAGGATTCTGCACCAGTCAATTGCAATTCTCCTTCATGGGTCATTCCTTTCTGAAACTGTAGTAATCTTTTTCTGTCTCTGCACTTTCATTTGACTTTTATCTAGGCTTATCTGGTTCCCACCATATAGCACATTCTGACCTATAGTATAGTTCTTAGTTACTTGGTTTTTCTTTCTCATTAGATTGTAAGTTCCATGAGAGGATGCCATTCTTTTTCTGGATCTCCACAGTAGTTGACATTATCATTTGATAATTGTTCTAAATTGATTATTTTTATGTTCTTACATTGGGAAAAGGGTAGAATGAGTTCTATTTGAAATATTATTCTTGCAGATATCTCACCTGGAATTGATGCTTCAGACAGAATTTGGACTAAGTGACCACCAAAGGGCATTTAAAAAATAGAATTAAATGTCATTAAATAAAACATGTTATATGCAATGCATTTTTGATGAAATAATTATCAGTGGAACAGAACAGACATGCAACAAAAAATGATAAAATGGTATAGTAGCCTTGTGTTTTACAAAAATATAGATCCAAGCTTTTGGAATAATTCAGCATTTGGTAAAAAGTTGTTAGGAAAACTGGAAATTACTCTGTTAGAAATCAGATATAGACTAATATCTTACCCATTTATAAAGATAATATCAAAATGGATGCATGATTTTGACATAAGGGGAGATATCACAAGCAAATTAGAAGAACAGAGAACATATTACCTGTCAGATTTATGAATAGGAGAAGAATTTATGAATAAACAAGAGATAGAAAGCATTTTGAGAAATGGATAATTTTGATTACATGAAATTAAAATTATTTTGTACAAATAATACTAGTATAGTCAAGATTAGAAGGAAAGCAGATAATAGAGGGAAAAACTATATATATTTTCTTGGGTAGAAGTCTTATCTGCAAAATATAGAGAGAACTTTGTCTCATATATACATATATATGAATATATATATATATAAGAATATGAGCCATTCCCCAATTTATAAATAATCAAAAGATAAGAGCAGAGTTTTTAGATGAAGAAATAAAAATATACCTATATACACATACATATCATATATGTATATAAACCATATAAAATGCTCTAAATCATTGTTGATTAGAGAAATTCAAATCAAAGCATTTCTGAGATATACCTATCAAATTGACAAAAATGATAAAAGAGCAAAATTACAAGTGTTGGAAGGAATGTGGGGTAAAAATGGGGACACTAATACACTGTTGGTAGAATTGTGAACTTATCCAATCATTTTGGAGAGCAATCTAGAATTATACCCCCAAAGTTATAAGACTATGTATACCTTTTGACCTAGCAATAACACTATTAGGTTTATTTCCTAAGGTGATCAGGGCAAAAGGAAAATAATTTATATGTCCTAAAATGTTTATAGCAACTCTCTTTGTGGTGGCAAAGAACTAGAAATTGAGAGGATGACCACCAGTTGGGAAATGTCTAAACATGTTGTGGCATATGATTGCCATAGAACACACTGAATTCACAAGTACAATAATTAAAAAAAAAAACCATGGAATTATGAAGAGTGAAATGAAAAGAATCAAGAGAATATTTTATACAGAAACAGAAATATTGTTTCAAAGAATAACTTGCCTATGTCTACCTCCAAGGAAAGAACTGATGAATAGAAATAAGCAAGATATAGTTTCATATATATATATTTTGTCAAATGGTTGTCAAATGATACTTTCTCTAGTATGGGGAAGGTTGGGAGGGAGATATCTGGGAATTTAAGTGTTAAAAACAAACAATGATTAATTAATAAATTACATGAAAAAACAACATAAAATGAAAGCCTTTGGAAACTGTGTGGACTAATGTGTTTAAAATAATAATAGAAAATATGTTATCACAAGAATGAATATATTATGTTTTCTGAGATTTCTGAAACTTGAGACCTTTAAACTTGGCCTTAGCATTCTATAAATCCAGGTATTTAAAGTCTTAAAATGAACATGGTTTGCTTTTTGGTTGTTTCATAGTAGCTTGAACTTGACCATGTTTATTACATGCAATCTGTCAAAAAGATAACATCAAATTAACATGTTTGTAAGGAAAAACCTAGATATGGGTAATAGAACAGAATTCGTGGAAATTATTTCTGGAGCCTTTGTTCAAAAAGGGAAAAAATAAAATTTCTTTCCTTTCCCCCTATAGGTTATGATACTCTTTTTTAATTATGCAAAATTATAATGAACAGAAAGATGAAGTGCAATTGACATTTCCCAATCTAATTACATTCTGAACTCAATTTCTTTCATCTTCTTAGCAATGCAAGGAATTCTATTGTAATTACTTCTTTTTGTTTTTGTACTTTATTTTTATACCTAGACTACTTGTAGACTTGTTAATTAACCCTAACTTCCTCTAGGGTTTTCTTTCTTTCTTTCTCATCAAGTTAAGCTATGATTTCATCTACTACTTCTTTTAGAATTAAAATGTGTTACTTGTCTTTCCCTGAAGCAAATGGTCTTTGATTAAAAATCACTTGAAATCAAGAATAGATCATATATGTAATATATATATATATATAAATATATATATATATGTATATGTATAATAGCTGCTTATGCTGTTCATAGAACTTGCCAAAAAATAAGCTTTCAAGGTACTTGGAAAATGTTCACAAATCATAATGGATTATATGAGAGAAACTTTGGGCAGACAATATTGTATTTGCCCATGTCTGGTATAATTTTATACTTCATGTTTTTTGAGGTTTTGTTGAAAAATTAGACGAATGTAGATAAGATTATTTTCATAAAAAAAGGTTAGGTGTTACTAAGATTGTATCATTAGATATTGAATAATGATACAGATAACAGTGGATACATTTCTGGCCAGGAGGAGAAAAAAAGACATGACATAATGTAAACAGTTCTGCTTTTAGCATATTTATAGTGATAAATTTACTGAGACTTTGTTTATATGTTGTAGGTATTATCATGTTTTAAAATCTTTTATAGGCTTTGTTTTGTAGATAGGTATTGTTGAAAATTCTTAAGCTTTGGAAGTGCATATAGACATAATTTGATGACCTGCTTCCTTTAAAATGCAAGTAGAATTACTGTCTAGTTATGGATTAATTAATGTTTTGCTTACTACCTCTTGTCTGCATATTGGTTTGTGACTCATAATTTTTTCTTATTCTTTTTTTCAATGTACATCTTGAATTGCATTATCAAAGAGCCTTCTACCTAGAAGAGCAGGGCTGAAATTAGTTTTTGTTTTTAGCACCTTTCATATGTATACAGTTCATTTAGAATGCTAAGTAATTACATGCTAGGCAGAATTCAATACACTGTTTCACCCCCCCCCACACTTTTAAAGAAAACTCTAATTCTATATTAGCTAAATAAAACTTTGACACTTGAGATTTATAATATTGAATTATTCATTTATTGTACATCAAATATTATCATTCTGAAAACGTGGTTTTGTCATGTCTTCTCTGATTCAATTAAGTAATACTATATCTTTTTCTCAGTGGTGAGCAGTCTATATAGTTTGCCTCTCCTTATGAGCCTAAACCACACATGAAATGGGCTTTTGGGAAATACTTTGATAAGCCTTTTTTGAGACCTTACTTCTTGGCAAGAACAATCCTAAATATTAACTTTAGCTATGGTGTAGAACCTTCTTTTTCTTTCTGTTTTGTTTTACATAGTTTATTTTGTATTGACACATGGGCTATTTTCAGTTGTTGCCCAGATTTAAAGTGATGGTTTTAGTAAAATGGCTGGAGTCAGGACCTCTTAGAAGAATCATACAAGCTAGCAGCAGAAGCAATTCGTGTCAGTGGGAATCACACTTTAATAAAGAAAGCTAAAGCATATGTGTGGTCACAAGCAATCCTTGTTATTATGTCATGAAAGCCTTGGGATTTGTGATCAAAGCATTGGGCTAATCCTGTATTATGGGATAACCTTAGATTGAACCTTTCAGATTTTTATTTCAAGAGATGATCCACCCCATTCTAGACCATGTTACCTGCCTCAAAGCCCTGTCCACCTAGTCATAGAGTATAGATGAAAACTTTTCAGCAATTCAGAAGAAAGTGCAAATTATAAATGTCTGGCTATTCAGCTGTTAGTGTTGTTTACTTATCAGTTCAGCTTTTTAAAAAATGCTGAATATGTGTTTTTATCCACAGCTGAGTCTTCTCTTCTGATGCGTATAAAGCATAATTCAGTTTGTAAAATGCTTCACAAGTATTGGAAAGACATGAACTTGGACTTAGTTAGAGTAGATGCTATATTAAATACAATCCTTGCATCATTGCTATTTCTTACAAAGTAGCTCTAATATTAGAGTTGTATTACACTATAAAAGACAAATGGTATTTAGAATTGCTTTAGAACATCATTGTCAACATTTCAATGGTATACACATTTAATTTTGAAATATAATTGTGAGTCTCTGGGTGTATAGATATGTATATACACCAAAATATATATACATATATACAAGCATATGTGTATTCTGGCTCTCTGACTTGCAGTTTCCTAGAATATTATTATTATCTAGTAGTATATTGTCTGGATAATGAAAAGATAGTTAATTTATACTTGTTGAGGTGACTTAGAATGGGTCCTTCATGCAAAACACAATTTTTCTCAATTGTATTGGCATTATATGCAACTCTTACTAATTATGAAGTATGTGTGCACTTTTAACATGTGCACTGATATACCTTTCTTACTTCAGTTATATATATCTTAAATGTATGCTTCAGGCTTCTTGTATATATGTTAATTTCTCTGTTCAGCATTAATTGCTTTAAAACATTTTCCTTGTTTGAGAATTCATGATTTTGGTTTGTTTTAATCAAGCTGTTAAAGGAAGAAATTTTTTATTCCACTTGGGAAATTTCTTTTAAAATAAAAAAGATATATTTATACTCAGTATATATAAGTAATCACTTCTGTGAAAATATATGTATATTCATATATAATATATGTGAAATGCTAAATATGGAAGCATTTAGTCTATTTCAATTTTTTTTTATTTTAAAAAATGGATACATGATACTAGTGACAAAATATAGCCATCAGCTGTGCTATAAGCTCTCATCCTCCTCCAACCATTCTCCAGAATTTATTTAGCTCTAAATCTCGCTTAGATGTAGCTCTTTCGCCTTCATGCCAAAATGCACTCTTCCTAAATTAGATAGTGGGGTGAACAAATTGATTTATTGCATGGTTGTCTCATGGGCTTACTCTGTTTTTCTTTTATTTTGCTTCGACTCTCTCCACATTTGTTTCTCTTGTCTGTGTCTAAAGAAAGCAGTTTGGAAAATTCACACAAAGGTTTGGTAATGATCACTGAAAGGTTATCATATGTTGAGCTTAGCAGAATGAAAAAGTTCACTGGAAGAGAAAATATCTTGGTGTTCTCTAAAAAAAAAAGAACTGTTTCATGCTGGTAATTATTATACTTTCTTGGTATATTTTGTTCATCTTGATTTTAGGCAATTGTTTTCAAGACAATTTGGGAGTTATTGTTGAATACTATTCTATAAATGGTTTTATAAAAACATATCCAGTTAGTAAAATCATAGAACTTAGATTTAGTTACCGTGTTGTTAAAAAAATACAATTGTCCTTCTAAAATTATTAATTTTGTGAAATGAGCTAAAGGTATTGAACTGCCTAATCTCCATAAACAGTACAGATTGGTGATGAACTAGAGTAAAATAGAGATTGAGGATATATACAGACAGGAATGATGTGTTAGGATTGAGATCTGAAGCTTTGGAAACAGCTGAAGTAGTTTGCACTGGTTAAGACTTTGGGCAAAGGTAAAAAGTTAATAAAAATCCATGGGAAGATTTTTGCAGACCTCAGGTGTTATGACAAAAAAGAAAATGTTTAGTTTGAGGAATTCAGTATGAGTAAGTAGTTAATCATGCAGAAGTGGTAGTCATCATATCCACAGAGAAATATTTTTTAAAGAAGACAATGAAATGGTCAAACAGTCATGTGAAAAGAAAAAAAAAGAATCATTAGAAAGTAATAGTAGTGCAAAAATAAGCCATTGTCAAAAGAGAATTCTCACCTTTTAACAGAAAATATATCCCTTATGTCAGAAAGCCATTTTGACATTTCACTGTTAGTGATGTAGTAGGACCTCATTTTATGCAAACTCCATATGCATGAATTCAGGTGTACATAATTAGGAATAAAAAATAAAGGCAGAAAAATATTTAAAATAAAAAAGTTAGTTACATACTATATTCACACCATTTTCCCATGTGACTTAAAATCTTACTGTGGTTTACCTAATCATGCTCATTCTTGCTTTGAAAAGCAATTATGTGAGTTATTACAGTGTTTTGCACCAAGCATTAGATTACCCCATCAGTCTTTGTCCAGAGTTCTTCCTTGTAACAAGTTGTATATGTATCAGAGAAGTGCTTCTCTTTGTTTCATTAATGCTGTTTAGTTATTAATAATGGCTCCATAGTACAAGAGAAGATATTCTGGTGGCTCTGATAACCCTCCAAAAGTCATAAAGTGCCTACGTATTTTTATATAAGAAAGAGTTATTAAATAATGGGATTCACTATTACACATGATTTTTAACTTATGCAATTGGTCTTGGAATGTATTACTCCAATAAAACAGTCATTTTTATCATGATTATAGCATTTTGAATAAACAGTACTCAGTTAAATACAGCAAAACTTATTTAAAGACATCAGTTAATTTATTTCATTAAGATAAGGAGAATAAAAAGGCATTGCTATTAAAATACTTTTCCAAATAACATTCCCAAATGTTAATTGGAGGCATCAAGATGGCTCAGTCATTAAGAGCTCTGGGCCTGGAATCAGAAAGACCCAAGTTCAAATTTGGCCACAGACATTTATTAGCTGTGTGACCTGGCCAGTTTGCTCTGTTTGCCTTAATGCACTGTAGATACTCCAGTATCTTTACCAAGAAAACTCCATGAACAGTATTGGCATGCTGTTGTCTTTTGGATCATGAAGAGTCAGGCATGACTGAATGACTCAACAATTTCTTATTCTTTGTTCATCTTGGTCTGCCACCTCAAATACTCTCTTTTCTGCTTGTCCCAATCCTAATATTTCTTCAAGGTTCAACAGAGTACTGCCTGCTCTCTGAAGTTTTCTTTAAATATCCTGGTCCCATTAACAACCATTCCTTCCTTTGGGCTCCTGAAGTATTGGTCTTTACCTCTTAATTGGCATTTAATATATTCTAACCATTTTTCTTTATCTTTTTGCATTTCTGACCTGTAGATAGTATATTCAGCTAGCTTATAAGCACCACTGAAGGCAGAAACACAGACTTATTCACTTATTCTAGTTTGTGTCTTCAGCATCTAATATAATACATTCTGTATTGTAATCATCTAATTATATGTTGGTGTAGAACATCAAATAATAGTAGTCAGATACATAATTAAATTCTAAAATGCATGATACAGAATCTACATGTGTTGTGAATTCAGAGAAGTAAAAGAGCTGTGAGGGCTGGGATAGGTGTGTGAAGGTTATGGGATTGGATCTGGGTTTTGAAGTATTATTAGGATTGGGACCAGTGTTTTAAATTTAGGAGAACTAGATTGGGGGGAGGGGGAGACTGGGTTACATAGCTAGAGAAGAGTTGATGTGGAAAAAAAAAATCTGTGGGCTACAAAATTAGAATCAATAGTGCACCCAAGAAAACAGTCAAAAAAATTTGGCAAAAGTAAACTTAAAATATATTAGAAAAAACATCATCTTCAGAATAGAGGAGAGAAGTTTCCCTATAGTGAGTTGGTCAGAAAGCATTTAAGTACTTACTAAGTTCCAGGTACTTTTCTGAGGTTAGGGATACAAATAGTAATGGAAAGACAGTGCTTGCCCTCAAGTAACCTACATTTTAATGGCCAAAGGAAACACATAAAAGGGAGCTGAAATTGGGGGGAGGAAGAAGTTGTGAAGCCAAAATTAAGAACAGGGAGTAGAATTTGCAAAACTAAATAATTTTAATTTCAATGTAAGAAAAATCTTCTTGAGGACTAGAACCATCCAAAAGTAAAATGGGTTGCCCTCTCAGAAGGAAATGGATCTTACTTTTTTTTTTTAACCCTTACCTTCCGTCTTGGAGTCAATACTGTGGCAGAAGAGTGGTAAGGGCTAGGCAATGGGGGTCAAGTGACTTGCCCACGGTCACACAGCTGGGAAGTGTCTGAGGCCAGATTTGAACTTAGGACCTCCCGTCTCTAGGCCTGGCTCTCTATCCACTGAGCCATCCAGCTGCCCCCTGGGTCTTACTTTTGAGATCTTCAGGCAAAGGTTGAATTTGACATTGTTGGAAAAGTTGTAGAGGGAATTTCTGAATCAAGTATGGTTTGAAACCATAGGGTCCCTTTCAACTTTTAGATTCTTTTGGTTCTGTAAGGAAAACATGAAGTATTCCAAGTAATGAATAAAATGAGGAAATGTATAGAAGTAGAAACAAGTATGATGAATTCATGAGGCAATGACAGTGTCCTAAATGTAACAGAGGAAACCTATTGGGGAATGTTAATAAATGAGTAGGAATGAAATTAATAGAATAAAAACTGCAAACATCTAGTATTTGCATATCTCATAGAGTTATGAACTAGACATTAGAAACATAAATACAAAATAACTTATAAGTTCTTCCCTCAATAAATTTAGAATTTAACAAGGATCATGGGGCACATACCCAAATAACCATATGATTCAAAATGTATTGGGTATAAAGGAGAAATCCAGAGAAAATGAGAAGTTTGAGAAGGAAAGGATCAACACTTTTAGCTAGGAGATCAGAGAAGATTTCAAGAAGGAAATGGTACACAAATGAATTTTATTTCAACAGGCAGAGATTGAAAGGATATAGTGAATTATCAATATTTTATTATTTTCAGGAAACTGCTGGGAGCTAATGATACAAAAAGATCTAAAATTCAGTCTCCATCTTCAGTGGACCTACATGATAGTAGAATAGGCAGGACATAAAGATAAAAAATGATCTAAAATTACATAAAATAGGGGCAAAATAAGCTATACATATAAAAAGGATTACTTAGATTTAGAAGAAATAGAATGACTATGAGTCATGTATGTTAAGGAAGGCTTTCCAGACAAAGTGAGAGTTTCATTAGATGAGAAGTCAGGTAAAGTGAATGATGAACTTTGGATTGCAGTATTTATTTAGGGTAGAAAGGCAAGATGAGTTTAGGGTGGAAGACCTCCAGTGGTATTTGTAGTCAACTCTTGATCACTTGGACTTTATCACTATGAGCAAATGGATTTTTTCTTAGAGACTGAGTGAGTACAGAGGGACCCAGGCTAATACATTCTCTCATAGAGATACCAGATCTCCATGTCATACTGACCTAGTCATTGTCCCCTTCACATGAGAGTCTAGCTCCTACCCCTGTGCTATTGTGCAGGATCTCCTTCACCTCTTTTCTGAAGACACCTAAACTTCTTTCAAGGCTCAAATGTCACCTTCTCCAGGATATCTGTCTTGATCCTCTTAGTAAATTACTTTTTATATATTTGGTAAATTGCACATATCCCTTTGACCCTTCAAATAATATAAGTAATCTGAAGGTATAGAAGTGTTTTATATTTATCCCTATATCCTAATACCTTACCCATGACCTAGCACAAATAATCAGTACTTAATAAATATTTGCTGAATGAGTTGTATACTTTAGCAATGTAAAGAGACTCATGATACCTAACCTCATGGAAATCTGTGCAGCAAGTTAAGAAGAAAAAGACAAACAGTGAAGATGGAAAGCAGCCAGAATAAATTGGGAATTGTAGACCAGAAGTCCAAAAAGCCTGACTATAAACCTATTTAACACATAGATAAAGCAGCAGAACTCATAAAAAAATAGAAATAAGAATGAGGAAAACTCAAATCCAAACCAAAAAATAAATATTATACTCTGGATGAAAATGAACCATTTCTCCTCTTTCAACCAAAAAAGTAATTCTCTGGACTCCTCAGAGATCATAAAACAGTAGTGGAAAATTCCAAAATTGTTCAAAAGGAAAAAAAAAACCTTTTAGGAAAAGGAATTAGGAACTAATCTAGATTGAAAATCATTGCTTTCAACTTAGAATTTTAAAAGACAAAAGAGTATAGAAGTAGAAGTCCCACAGGCACTCTTAGAATATGAGGGTAGTATTACCATCATCATTCCAGCAATAAGCACTGAAGCACTTATGTGCTATGTGACTGGGGATACAAATAATAAAACAATCTCTACTCAAATAGTTTATATTTTAATTCAGAGGATATTACTTTTGCTCTAGAGGAAGGACTGGCAACCTCAATCTATTGCTTATATCTACCCAACTTTGAAGACTTGTTGGACTCTCAAACACATATCAACAATGTAGTCTTGCTTAATGGAGATAAGAAAAATTCAAAATAAATAATATGGAGGGGAAGTTTGCTAGGTGATTGAAAAACAGTTGATTTTTTTCCCCTTCATTCAACTCAATATGGTAAACATCTAATTTCTTTAATTCACCACATATTGTGTTATAACAAAGGAAAACCCCCTTGGATCATCTCTCCCATCCTTTTGCTTCTCTCTTCTCTCAAAATCGTCATTTACTTTAGTTTCTCATCTTCTGAACTGGTCTCCCCTCTCTAATCTATTCTCCACACTGCTACCAAATTGATAGTCCTAAAATAATGATATTTTAGTGTCACCTTCCTATTCCAGAATTTCTTTGGCTTCTTATTACCCCTAGAACAAATATAAGATGCTTAGATTGATATTTAAAGTTCTCCTTACTTTTGTTTTTACTCCAGAGCTCACAAGTGGGGCTTCTTCTTTGTACTCTTTTTGACCCCTTTTAAAAATTCTTCTCATAAAAGTAGTAGTTTGCTATAGAGAGACCACTAGATAAGCAGTTACAGTATTAATCCCAGGTATACAAAGAAATGTTTTTTAGAGAAGAAAAGAAAAGCTTTAAAGTAGATTTAGCATTTATTCTGTAGATCAAGGTCTTCTGAGGACGAAGGAGCTCCTTGTCCTCACAAGACTAGTACAATAGAGTTCCAACAGCTATCAGGTAAGAAATATTCAGTAAAGGAAGAGGGAAAAGGGTACTTA
This sequence comes from Monodelphis domestica, assembly GCF_027887165.1. Classification (NCBI taxonomy): domain Eukaryota; kingdom Metazoa; phylum Chordata; class Mammalia; order Didelphimorphia; family Didelphidae; genus Monodelphis; species Monodelphis domestica. Next base: position 184,984,840 of record NC_077232.1, on the reverse strand, counting down.
TAGTTGCAGATGCCTTGCTTAGGGGTTTTGAGGCAGCTAATTTTTGACCCAGTAACAAGAATATAAAATTTTATTGTCTTCTTGGGACCTGTATGCAAGACAAATGTATCAAAATGGATGGCAGCTATTACTTTTGGTGATTCATGCAGGCAGAAATGAAACTGCCACACGAATCCTAACTAGTATTACCAGTGAGTATGAAATCATGAAAAAGAAACCAGCAACCATAAGGGCTTGTGTTTTTCTCACTTTTACTCATTGAAGACAAGGGATACAGAAAAGAAAAATTAATAAGACAGTCTTTGAGAATAGGATTTGAATGTCTGGATTATAATTTAAAGTTTAGGGTAGATAGATTCCTGAACAGAGATGACATACCTGTAGTACAGAGTGGTAAGATTATATTTGCTATCTGTCTTGCAAGTCTAATCAAAAGGGTTTTCAAGGATGGAGGAGACCGAAAACTGGCTCTATCTATTCCCAAAGCTAGATCACATACTGACTAGCTAAAAAAGAGGCAAAAATGAAAGTAGCTGAGATATTCAGGAATTCAAAACACATAAAATCCAAGAAAAGCACTAGTTTTTAAACAAATAACCTCATATGGCCATTAACCAAGAAGAAATCAAGGTCCTAATTCAAGGAGACAAATTTAACCTCTAAGGTAACAGTGAGACATAGCAGAATGAAACCCATGAGCAGAATATGAATCTGAATGGTTTTTCATAGCTCAAAGAAAAATACTTATAAGATGAGGGGTATCATTGTCTATTGAGAAGATATGTTCATGTGAACAAGTCTAGGTATTGGGAGGGGAAAATAAGACAGAGAATTTTTGGAAGGCAAATAAACAAGTGATTTCATCATAGAAAATACTATAGATCACCTAGGCAGAAAGTAGAGATTGATGAGGCATTTGGAAAACAGATCACAAGCCTGCATGATAGAATAAAATAGTGAAGATGCCTTCAGTTAAACAAACATTTGTGGAAACATTTTATTTTCTCTCCTCTCCTCTCCCATGTCTCTCTGTCTCTGTCTTTCTCTCAGAATAAAATTCTGTAGATTCAAAGGTAAACAATTCCATCAAGAAAGAAAAAGATAGATTTTTCTGAAGATTGATGTAGATACACAGAGAATTTTTCAGCCAATTTGGTTTAAAAACAAAACAAAACAAAAAACACAAACTGGAAGAAAGGCCAAATAATATAGAATGAATGTAAATGCGGGGCATGGTAAAAATGCCAGGAATGCCAAAGCTCACAATGAGCTGATACTGGTGACAGGAGCAAAAAAAAAAAAGTTTTAAGTTTGTTTTGTTTTAGCTATGTTAGAATAAAAAGGAGTATCAAAGAGTAGGCAGCACCTTTACTTGGGGTGGATAGGAAAAGGATCAGTCAGTCAGTGAGTATTTATTAAATGTTTCCTGTGTGTTAGACATTGTGTGAGGTACTGGGACAAAAGGACTTCTGTCAACTCTCTCCCTTGACCTTCACCTAAATCTTCATCGTGTTTCCCATTTGTTTTCTCCTGGGTTTCCTCATATGAGTTTATTTTCTTAACATATAGCTAATCTCTGATAATATATATGTATAAAAAAGTTAAAAAGGACTTTCATCCTTATGGGGGAAACTTACACATAGACACATATATAAGAAGTGAAAGACTGTCATGTAAATAGAGGATTGGACCAATTTGGTTCCAAGGGAAAAACTGAGATTGGCAGGAGTTGCACAAAGGGAAATTTAGTTTTATTATCAGAAAAAAATTCATAATAATTAGAGTTTTCCAAAAGTTGAATGGGCTGCCTTTTGAAATGAATTTTCTCTCCTTGGATTTCTTCAAGCAGAGACTGACTAGTTGTCAGGTATGTTAATAGAGGGGATTTCTTCTGTTTTTAGGTTAGACTAGATTGTCAGAGGTCCCCTCTACTTCCCTAATTCTGTGATTTTGTGATATTACATGACTTGTAAACTTCCCTGTATTACAATTTCTTCATCTGTAAAGGGGGTTAGATTAAATAACCTCTTAAGTTCTTTTCCAACCCAATTCCTATAGTCTTGTGAAGAGATTATAATGAGTTTCTTTTGCACTTTCAGTTCTAAAATGCCATAATTCTACGACTATAATCAATATGTGACCTTTTTGTCTTACTATATTGAAAACTTCTTGGAGATAAAGGTTTTCTTGTTCATCACTATCCTGTAAAGGTCCCTGAACTTTTTTGACATTACACATTACTGATAAAAATTTTTAGCATGCTTTCCTAGTGTGTGGGATTTACATATATACTATTGTGCTAATAATTATGTACAGTATAAACCTTGTACAAAACAGGTACTAAAATGGTACAGTTAATATGAAATGATATTTGAATGTTGAATCAGTATAGAACCAGTGGAGTTTACTGAATGACTTGGTGTAAAAACTGTGCTTTTTGTTGGAATCTGAGTTGAAGAGAAGAGAGATAAGGCAGATAAATCAGTTAGGAAGCTTTTGCAGTTGTGCAGGTGATAGCTGTTGAAGTTTTAAACAAAGATGATTACTCTATGTAATGAAAAGGAGACAGATGTGAGACATGTGGCACTAGAAACAGTAAGATGAAGCAAGTGATTGGATTTTGGATTACAGAGGAAGGGAAAGTGAGAAGCTAAAGACATTTTGGTGTTTGTAAAACCTAGAGTTTCAGGAAAGATGATGGCATTTTCAATAGAATTAGGAAAGTTTAGAAGATGGTTGTGTTTGGAGGAAGAAAATGTAATGATACCCATAATTTCATCACAGCCATCCATTCCTGCTCATTTTCTATGACTCATTCTAGCCCACCCACAATGAAAAGAGGCCTCTGGCAGGTACCTGCCAGAGCCATAGCCATGAGGTAATTTAGGGATCTGATGATGGAGGTAGAATTTTCCTAGGGTCATGTATGAAGAGGTTCACAAGGGGAAAAATAGGAAGGTTGCACAGAAAAGAGAAGTGAGGGAGTTTGGGGAGATATCCTTGTAGGTATGATCATATGATAGGCAAGCCGCAAGATAGTAGCTATTTCATTTAGGTTAGGATGGGGCATGTCCTCCCATTCCCTTATTGGTTGTTTATTTTCCTTCAAGTAAGACCAAGACCATCACCAACCAGGAGTGATACCATGGCCCTTTAAGGACCTGTAACCTCCATTCTGGAGACATTTTCCTAGATCCATGATTGTGAACTTATGACACACATGTCAGCACTGACACATATAGCCATTTTTGATGACACACAACTGCATACAGAAAAGTATGGGGCCGCATGCCAAGAAGGACGTTTCATCTTCGGCTACTGTGCAGCCAGGTGCAGTAGCCGAGGATAAAACATTTGCTGTAGTATAATGTAGACACTCTGTACTGGAGGTCTGTAGGCCAAAACAACAGAATTCCAGCACAGAGGATATAGTTCTGGGACTTCCGGTTAGGCCATTAGGGGATCTTTGACCTCACTTCTGGCCAGTGGAGCAGAGAGCAGCAGAATGCTGTGGAGACACATCTCTGGGGGCCCAGTGATCACCATTATCAGCAACCACATAACCACAGCAACCATCATCCAATCTACCGTTCTGGGGTGTCGTGGATTTCTAATTGATCATCATTAGTGAGATAAGTGAGGGGGAGGCTGGGAGAGGTGAAGGCCTGTGCAATGGGTGCTGTTTCCCACAATTAGAAATAGCGGCAGCCATATTAATTTACATAAGGAATGCCATCTTGCAGCATAGCACAGACTCCATTTCACCACTATTACTATTGTGCATCCTTATTAACCCCTATTTCTGCTTATTAACCTTACCCTTTCCTAAAAGATAGTTACATGTGCCATCTTGTGGTCAGTTAGGTAAGTTAACCCCTAATTGCCTGCTTGGCTAACAGGCTATCTATAATTCTATCTTCTGTCACTTCCCCCCCACCCCCCATGGAGAACCCCCAAAATAATAAAAAAAACAAGGTTAAGTAAAGGAAGTGGTAGTAGCAGTAGCCGACCCTTTCAAGAGACATGGATTGTGAATTATAGAAAAAAATGGCAGATCATTTTGTGTTCTATGTACTGAAACGGTAGTAAACAGAATGTGGAATATAAATAGACATTTTGAAACTAATCATTCCCAGCTCTTGAAAAAAAAGTGAGGATGAAAGGAAGGCATACATTTCCAGGCAGTTACACCTTTATGAGAGCCAATCTAATTCTTTCCTTATATTTGTAAAAGGCTCTACAAATTTAACATCTGCAAGTTTGAGCATTGCTCACTCCATAGCTCATCATGGAAAAGCACTTAGTGAGGGAGAATTTATTAAATAAACTCTCCTAAGATGTACACCAGTTCTATTTCATGAGATGCAGAATAAAGATATAATTATAAGAGAATATCTGAGTTACCACTCAGTAGAAATATCATAAAAGACCAAATAATGAAATTGAACACAAACATACAACAATTAAAGAGAGACATAAGTAATTGTAAATATTTTTTGATCTCTCTTGATAAGACTACTGTCACATCTCATGCTCAGTTGCCCATTATTGGTCAATATTCTGGTGGTCTCACAGTAAGAGAAGAGTGTCAGTGCCAACAAGTACATCAGGAAGCGAAATATGAAAGGTTATTTTACAAACATTCTGTGACCTAAGCATTGATATCTCTAAAATTGGGTCAGAGACAACAGATGGGGTACCAAACATGGTGGGGAAAAAAGTCAGATTTGTCAAATTGTTTACAGAAGCTATTGGACATCCAATTGTGCCTTTTCATTGTATTATCCATCAAGAGACTTCATGTGCCAAGGCAAGATTCACCAACTTAAACAACTTAATATCAGTTGTTACAAAAATAGTTAATTTAATAGCTGCTCGCCCCTTTCACAAGTGAGAGTTTTCTGCACTTTTACTGGAGGTTGATTCCACCTACAGTGGACTGCCTGCTGATGTGCAATAATGTAAGATGGCTGAGCCCAGGAAAATTCTTGAGCGCTTTGTGGAGTCCTTTGAAGAAATTAAGGTATTTCTTGAGGATAAGGACCTGGGAAACTTTCCTCAGCTCAATGATGATAAGTGGGTCAACACCTTGATGTTTTTTACAGATCTCTCTGTTCATATTAATAAACTAAACTTAAAGTTATAAGGTTTTGGCAAAAGTATTGATGTTATGTTTGGATACATAAAAGCTTTTGAAAATAAACTTAAAAATTTCAAGCAAGATGTAAAAACTAAAACTTATAAATATTTTCCTCGAGTAACAAAGTATTTTGAGAAGGCCAGTACAGGTGTACAAAATGAAATGGAACCCTTGCATATAAAGTACCAGCATGCTTTAGACTCGTTAATTGACCAGTTCAGTGATAGATTTAATCAATTTAGAAGCCTAGAACAGACCATGAAAATAATTAATATCCTGATGTAGTTGTACAGTAGTTTGGAGTTAAATGGCTTACAATGGATGCAAATTGATGATTTGGAGATGCAACTTGCAGAATTTCAAGATAGCATCTGGGCTCAGGTGTTTGTCAATTTGAGGTCAAAGCTTAAGAATCTGGAAAGGTGCCACTTAGAGAATCAAGAGCAGTGCCACTACGAACGGGAAATTTTGAGTGCCTGGAACCAATTAGCAGATACTTTTAGCACCCTGAAAAATATAGCAATGGCTTTACTCACAATTTTTCCCTCTACGCACTTTTGTGAGACCTTTTTCTCAGCATTAATCAAAACCCACAAAGGAAACAGATTGACAGATGAAGTTAGTAGCGCTTGCTTGGAATTGAAGTGTACAAAATCTTCAATTGAAGATTTAGCCAATGAAATTCAGCAACAAAAAAGTCAGCAATAGGCAGGTTAGTTAAAGAATTCCCCCTCCCCTTCACTTATCTTAGTTCAAGGCACCACACAAGTTAAATAATATCAAGACCAACAAAAGAAACTGACTGACAAATGAACAAAGAAGTCACTAAGCAGGTAAGTTAAATAATTAGTTTTGGTTTACTAAATATAGTTATATATTACAATTATACATTTTTGTTATTTATATTATAAATATCACAAAATTGTGGGGTTTTTTTTCTAAGTGATACATCACCCGAGTTATGCTTAGTTTTTTTGGTGAATTTTGACACACCAAGCTCAAAGGGTTGCCCATCATTGTCCTAGATCACCTAGAATGGAATTTAGCTTGATCAGTTCAATAGACAATTATTGTATATTTTTGTATCAGCCAATCTTTTTTTCCAATTGAGTTCAGCAAGTGTTTATTTTGTATTTATTATTTGCCAAGCACTGTGTAGAAATGAAACTCTTCCACAGAAAGTTGTATTAACTATGGCCAATTTTAGAAAATATAGAATAATATTATTGATGTTAAATTTGGAAGTTTATACATGCTTCATAGAAATGCTATTGCCCCATTCTGTAGTATAGTGGAAAGATCATTGAACTTGTAAAAGACAGGTTTTCAAATTCTGCCTCAATCACTTACTAGATGTGTTGACTTTAAGCAAGTTGAGTAAGTTCTCTGAGACTCATTTTACTAAGTTGTAAAATGTGGCAGGGGAAAGGAGAAAGATGAATATATTAATTCTCTATACATAATAGAGTTGTTATTAGGATAAAATCAAATAAAATATCTAAAATACTTTGTAATCCTTAAAGTTCTTTAATGACATTTTTGTTTTTGTTTTAAAGGAGAAAAAGGACATTTTTGTTTGCAGGTTTGATGTAATGCTATGAAGTTATGACTCATCTTTATATTTGGACAAATATTGATGATGTGGATCTTTAAAAAGTTTTTGCTCTGGATTAATAGTTGTATCTCATACATTGAAAAACATATGTATTATGAGCCAGTCTTTTTGATAAAAGAAGCAAAAAATCAGTATTTGCATTTAATCCATCAGAAATATATGTAAAATACAAATTGGTATTTAAAGTATTTATGACCATATATTGTACCAATATTCATACTGTCATTGTAACATAATAAATATATGTTGTTCTAAAGAATAAATACATTTTTCTTTCTCTTTCTACATCAAGCCAGTTATACTTTCTAAGATAACTCAAAACCCAAAAACTTTGGTGTGACATCTCCCTAATCTAATATGTCTTTTTAACTTGTAAAAGTACTCTGTTTCCCCTCTCCTTCATTTGTCTACTTTAAGTAGTTTCCAACCTCTTCTCACCAGGTACTTGTCAGGCATTTGGTAGATAAGCTTATTTTTACCCTGCTTTGTTAATTAAGATGATTGTAAACAAAAGATGTACAATTCAAAGTCAAGCCAAATTTCACATGGATGATGGAGGTGATAATAGCTTAATTCCTGCTTGATCTTTCCTGTCTTTGCTCTGGCTGGTATACACTGACCTTGTCCACAATCGGATGACCTCCCTATTTTACTCCCCTGTTTTGAAAGCTGCCCTTGCCATAGCTAGCCCTGAGGGGGTATCTGAGAGACCACTGATTCACTGACCCATGTCAAGACTGGATTTTCAGTCTGATCTACTGGGCCTCTGACATGGTTACATGTTGGACTCACTGAATACAAAAGCAAAAGAGTCCGTATTTTTCTGCTTAAGTGACTTGCATGTTGTACTTGGTAGAAGGAAAATACATATTTATTCTAGCAACTTCTATGAAATTCACTTCCTAATTTAATATATTGTTTTTTAAAGTGACCAGATTCTACCCAATCTCTCCTTTTTTTTTTTTAGTTTGTAAGTTTTGGTAAAAATTTCTTAAAATTGAACTTGAATATTTATAGTTTAAGAAAAATATAAAAACATGCAAATAATATAATTTGACTTTTTCAGCATAAATGAATGTTTTAGAAATTCTTATTGTATATTATGAAGGGGGAATTCTTTTACTTCCTTTGAAAATCTTAATAATACATAGCATAGTATAGTCTTATAAATACCAAAGCTTACATATATATTTTTTTAAATCATGCTCTTGAAGTTACTCATGTATTTGCATTTGAAATCATGCTCCAGATTGTGAAGTTTATTACCATCCTTTGAGTGATTGTTCAAGTTTGGATAAGATTGAATAGGACTTTCTTCTCTGGTTGGTGAGAAGAAAGAAAAATCTTTTCTGATTGTGTTTAATTTATTCATTTCACCATTTCTTTGTCCACACAATAAGGCATTATCACTTGTTTGTGTAATTAGTTATTCAGTATTCTATAGTTTATAACAAGACTTTGTGTTTTTTTTATGTAGGAGTTGATCCCTGAATTTTATTATCTTCCTGAGATGTTTGTCAACTTCAATAATTATAATCTTGGAGTGATGGATGATGGGACAGTGGTATCTGATGTTGAACTTCCACCATGGGCTAAAAGCTCAGAAGAATTTGTTCGCATAAACAGATTGGTAAGATAATAACCATGGGACCTATTCTGAAGGCATCTTTCATGTGATGTATTAAAATTAAAGCAGGTTAACTTGGACAAAGCTAAATTTGCTATAAATAATTGGGTGACAGAACATTTCTTGACTCTACTTTGCTTATAAAAACTTTGTTTTCATATATATGATAACTGAGTCATGCATACCCCTGGAATAATGTGCTATTGTTATTTAAATATGTCCTACTGAAAATGAGGTTTTACTTTTCTTCAGAAATCTAGTTATTATTATCTTTTGTAAAGTACAGGAAACATTGTTTCAAATTATCTCCCACATTTTGTTCCTTAAAACAAATATTTCTGTAATATATAGAATATGTGAACTTTTAAAAAGTCATTTAATACAACTCATTACAATTCCTTAGATGGTATGTGGAGAATTAATATCCAGTCCAGTTATTTACCATGTTTCCTTCTTAAGAATTAATATCTTACCTAGTGTCCTTTTAAACTTTTAAAAGAACTTTTGCAGTAATAAATGAGGCTTTTGTTCCTTGTATTGATGATTGCAATTTTTCTTAATGTTTTTGTTATCTTACTCTTTGAAGTCTACACTAGCTATGTTGTTTTGAGTCTGCTGTTACATAACAAAAAAAATGAAATTTAGCTTTCCAAATAATACTTTTAATTTTTAAAGTACATCCTTTCTTCCTTCTCATGAGCTCTCTTTATTTCACTCCCCTAATTGCCAATTTTGATCGTGCCATTTATAAAACTGTACAGTGTAACATAGTAAGCATACCAGTTTCTACCAAATATTTGTATTTAAACTTAGTTTCCAAAATGTAGCTCTGCAATGGGTAAGAACTTCTGTTTTTGAAAGGTAAAAGGGAAGGAAGAATGGAGAAAGGAGAGTTGACTTGGCTAGTTGTTTGCATTCTTCTCTACTTTCTCGCTTGAAAGAGCTCTTTAAGAAAAATTAATAATTGTGATCAGAACCATGTAATTAATGAAACATGGGATTCAAAAGTAATTTGAAGCTTGAAGGGAACCAACTCTCTTTCAATCACGTGAGCATATGTAGTGTTACTAAACATGCCAGGTGGGGGGAGTATGTTGTAGTAAAGTGTTCCTTTTGGCTTTACAATGAACCTTGGCTGATAGTCATGTTTTAAAGATTTCATCTCTTATCAGTGTTTTAATTTGACAACTTGAAGGATTTAGTAGTTCATCTTGTAAACTGGTCCTCCCCCTCCCATCTTTATGCCATTCTCTCCTGAAAATGGAGAACTAGTGTGCGATATTAGAAAGTGGTAACTTACCAACCAAAGCAGATCTGTTTGTTGGCAGCTCAAGCTTTTATAAAATTATCAATTTTTTTTTGTATTTTACAATTGTAAAATACTTCCAAATTTTGTCATGAATTTTTAAAATCTGAAAGTACTAAATTTTTATTTTGATTCCTTCTACCAGTTTCACAGATGTTATGTTTTGTTCTATGAATATTTTGTCTATAATGTAATGACATTAGAATTCAGTAGTAAGTAAAGTGCAAAAAGTCTTTCCTTTTTGAACTATATGAATTTACACACTAATCTTTTGTCTCTGATTTGGAGTGTGAAAAAAACCCCAATATTACCTTATTGATTTTTGTAAAGAAATTTCAAAAGCTCAAAAACATGATGAACAAAGCTTTGCTGTAGTACATATAATTCCAGTTGATTCATTTTCTCTTTTCCTTTTTAACCTTATAGGACTAAATGATTAGTATCGTATTTTTTTAATCTGTTAGCATGTTATTACATGAGATACTTTTCCCTTTTTTGGTTTACCTCTTCAAGTCTACAGATTTTATGCAATGATTGTAGCTCATGAAATGCATACTACTTTGATCTGTGACCTTTTTGTGGTGCTAATCGGGTTCCTGATATCATTATACCTTGCTCATTAATCATATTTCCTGCAGCCCGTCAGGCAACCAGACAGCCCAAGTCCCTGTTTTCAGCCCTCTGTTGGCAGGTTTCTGCTTTTCCAGATTATTACAGTGCAATACTTTGGCTTCTCATAACCAGAGCCACATCAAGCTGTGTGCTACAATTAAAGTCAGATGGTCCTCAGGTTGAACAGGGATATAGTGTTGCAGCTGTCTGTCTTCCTGGAACAGACCAGCACTAGGAACAGATGATATATAGGACAGTGAAAAATAACAGATTGTACAGTACCAGGTTAGTAGCAGGAGATCAGAGCATTAATTAATGGACATACTTATTTTAAATTGATACACAGCTCATCATTTTAAAATATTGTGGAGCACAAATGTTAATTCAAGAAGATAGAAGAATTTTTAAGGACACATATGTTTTGATTGATACTGTGTTGGGAGTGCTTATTCTGCTTATATTTACTAAAGGAGAGTAACTATGTTTAAAGAGCTGATATGATCATGGAGGGGGCAGAATTTTGCTTGGACTTATTTAAACATTTCCATTTTGAAAGAAATATAGTATTGGGATTCAGACTGAACTCTAACACAGATACAAATAACCTGCATGTCTTGAAAGTAAAAACTAAGAGATGGAATTTTTCTTTCCCATTCCTTTTTGTTCTGGGTATTTAGAATAAAAAAAAATTAAATATGGACTTCCGTTTTACCTGGGTTCTAAGAACTGGTCTTGTTCTCACATATCAAATAAGATTGGAGATCTTTGATTCCAGATACCATAGAGAAAAAATAAATGAGCAACAGGACTTTTATCTTTAAAATAATGTGATATTTCTTAATCCACCACTCTTAATATAGGATCACTATATATTGTTTCCTTCCTTCCTTCCTTCCTTCCTTCCTTCCTTCCTTCCTTCCTTCCTTCCTTCCTTCCTTCCTTCCTTCCTTCCTTCCTTCCTTCCTTCCTTCCTTCCTTCCTTCCTTCCTTCCTTCCTTCCTTCCTTCCTTCCTTCCTTCCTTCCTTCTTCCTTCCTTCCTTCCTTCCTTTCTTTCTTTCTTTCTTTCTTTCTTTCTTTCTTTCTTTCTT